>NC_136766.1:3123883-3345982 GCF_947034865.1 Barbatula barbatula
CCGTAGTCATCGCTCATGCTCTCGCCTGTATATGAAAATGAGTGACATCCAAATCAAATTCGCCATTATTTTCTCGTATCATCTTCTGAACCGATCATATTTGTATTACTCCGTTCAAAACAGGTGGATGCCATGAAAATCGGAGCCAAAGAGATGAAGAAGGCTTACAAGAATGTAAAATTGACAAGATTGAGGTAAGATTCCCGTTCATCCCTCAAACGCCCAAAAAACCTACCAATACACAAACGTTTGTGCTGTGAAATTGTCTGTGTTCATTGGAGATTTATAAGTGTGTGAAGAAACACTGTCCACACGTTTTCAGGATCTACAGGATCAACTGGAGGACATGATGGAGGATGCAAATGAGGTACAGGAGGCTCTCAGCCGCAGTTACGGGACACCAGACATCGATGAAGATGACCTGGAGGCGGGTTAGTTACACAAGCCTGGTGCTAACAACTATTTTTATTTGGATTCTATTTTCACTTGCCACTGAACATCAATGTAGGTTTGCGTTTTGATGTGTTGTGGATTTGTTTGTTCCATTAGAGCTGAACGCGCTTGGTGATGAGCTCTTATTGGACGATGATAACTCGTATTTGGACGAGGCCTCTACTGCTCCAGCTATACCTGATGCTCTGCCGGGAGGCAAGAGCAGTATCCGGGTTAGCAACCATCTACTTTCATACAATTTTCATAACGCAGTGTTCTATTAATTGATATATTCATCAAAATATAGACATTTTTAAGAAAAGTGACTAGTGACGAAATGAATAAGGGTTCTTCAGCATTCATACTTTGGTGAAATGTCATGGCAAGTATACAGCATACAACAAAAAAGTTAATACGTAATATAAAATTTTACAAAAAATTCTAAATGACATTTCAAGCCTTGTGATGATCTTGTTAATGTTAAGATGGACAGGAAGCGTGAGGTCAACACTGCCGAAACATGTTTTTCCAGTATAAATATCTAAACATTACGATATGATTCATTTACTTGAGTAGCAAAATAACTTTATATTAAATCCAAATTAAGCGAGTTGATGCTTAAACGAACATGTCTGCAAATGGGGTAAGAATAAGCAACGTGATTTAACAGGATATTCACAATTTTAAACAAATTAAGTTTTAGCCTTTTTCTACACTAACGTCAGTGTCACAAATGTTTCCTGATTTTTGCTAACTGATATGAATCTTGTGCTTTTCAGGACGGAGTACTGGTGGACGAGTTTGGCCTTCCTCAGATTCCAGCTACATAAAATACAAACTGACGCAAAAGACCCTCAGACACTCGAAAACATGGACAAATATCTACACATGTACTTTACAAAGAAACTCTGGGACAGAGCTGTAGTGACTTAAACAATCTCGCCTGCAATCTCTCTCACATACTTTATAATCTTTTATTGCTTCATAAGGAATGTATCATTTGTATTCATACATCTTTCACAATGAATCGCTGGGGTGTGCGCTTTGATTTTTCTTCAGTGGAGATTCATTTTGTTTTGTAAAGGATCTGCGGTAGATGGTTTTCTTGTACTGCAATACAGTGTTGCTTACTGAAAGCAAATCTAATAAATTATTATATATATTTGAAGACTGAATGTTTTGATGCAAACTGAGACCCAATCGGAACACAACAGTAACCGAACCTTTTAGATAAAGGCACATTGTTTGGGGAAATGACCATGTACAACATTGTATGTAGTTATTTTATTCTGTTCACACTGCCTCGGGATTTGTAAAGTATATAAATAAATACAAATGTTTCTGTATGTAAAAAACCCTTGTCCACACAATCTATCGGCTGGATTTGGACTGCGGAGCTGCAAGAGTTACCAGCTCAATCTATAGCTGTGAGGAAAGATCTTCTTATGCAGATATTCCACAACTTCTTTCTTGTCCTTGAGTTTCTCAAACTCATAGAATGGAATCTGAAGAGAGAGAAAACTCATTTTCACTTTTTTTGGCACATCATTGACTTCTTGTAAAACTTCACACATGAAGTTCATAACTTTTGATCTGGTGATGATGGTCTGTGGATATTTATTGTAATGCAATTGTAAGGGTTAGAAAAAGTTACGGTATGCAAAACATAGTTGTGTGCGAGTTTTACCTGAACGACATCATATCGCAGAATCCTCAGATGCCGTTGTTTGATGGCTTCTTTACCCAGTAGATGCTTTGCATTTGCTGCGAATCGCTTTGGCCCGTCGACACAGAGAGCGATTCTGATAATGCACAAACATACATGTTACTAAACAAAAAAAAACATGCGTTCAAACACAACACATGGAAGGGAGTTTGAAATGCAGGACATGCCTCACCTTTTATGCACATCCTCTACATGAGAAGCTGGCAGGACATATCCTTCTTCGTCTAGTTTTATCTCAACATCTGAACAGAGAGAAACTTGGAAATAGCTTTTCAAATGTACAGCCAAACTTTATTTGGATGAGGAATTTCTATTGTACCTAGTGTATAGCAATATGGCGTAAGCACTTTCGAAGCAAAGTAAAACCGAGCCCCCAGCAGATCCACGAGGCCGGACTTCACCGCACCGTAGAACTGAGTTTCCACTTGCGTCTCAAAAGACTGTCCAGGGGCCAAAAATGACTTCACACGAAACTTTGGTAAAAGCCACGGACCCTTTATAAAAGCACAGAACATCAATACATACATCAATACCGTCAAGTTTGACAAAAAACTATTTTGAAGTGTCTATAAGTATACTTTAAATGTACTTTCAGTTCACGTACTTCACTCTTACAGACCAAAAAGTCTATTTGTCCTGCACTTGTACGCAACTTTTTGATGTACAAGCATAACGAAGAATTCTACGTACTTAAATTCTTGATTCGCAGTTGTGTTTACTATGAAATAATTACTTCACATAATTAAAAGAGAAAACTACATTTAATTACTGTGGCACATCTGTCGTTTCACTGACACATGAAGTTCATAACTATTTGATGGTCTGTGGATAAGTATTTGAATGCAATTGTAAGGGTTATATTTATAATTATATTAGCAGCGTACATTTTTGGTCAATTCATTTCCAACATGATCAAACTGACTGGAACTACCTGTGCATTTAACGGTTTTAATGCACACCTTCCAGCCAATCAGAATCAAGGATTCAAACAGACCATGGTATGAGACCTAATAGTATACATTTAAAAAAAACATAAATGGTCAACAACGTATGATGTAAAGTTAACTTAAAGAGTAGAGTATACTTCAAAAGTGAACTTTCATAAAAATGCACTGCAAGTATTGAACTAGTAAACTATCAGTATTCCCTTGTAGTATAGTGGCAGTACAAATAAAAAACGTAGTTGTAAACTAGTTGTGTATTGAAAGAGTCAGGGTTTAGAGACAGTATATGTATGTACACTTAAAATGACACGTTCAAAACCAAAAAGTGGGCCCATTTAGTCTCAAATAGTATACTTAGACTTAGTTTACTAATAGTACATTGCTGTAGTGTGACAGCAGTTAAAGTCCACACATGTGTCACTCACATCATAGAATGGACACTCCAGTTTCACAGTCATGTAGAGCTGAGTTAACTGAGCGAGCACCAGCCGATCCATCCCACTGTTCTCCTCTGCTTGAAAATCAATTTCAAAAGTATAATCGACTGAATTAGTTTGTATTGAATGTAAATGATTTTACTATTTTCAGCTGTACTAGCTGTAAATATCATATAATAAAAATGTTACTATATAAATATGTACAGTATAATACTATATAAATACAATCAAAATCCCTACATACCCTGTAGCTGCTGCATGAAGTACGGACTAAAGACTTTTGAGACAAAGTTCAGCGGGTATCTCTGCAGCAGAGTACAAGCATGCAGCAGACCCAGAAGAGCTCTGGGCTGAAACTGCAAATATCTGGCACGCAAAACAGACTCCACTTTTCGGAACAACCTCGGCGCATCGGGCGGCACGTATCCCAGCATTCCCAGCGCGACTATCTGTTGAGACACCTGCCACGTGGAGTACTCCTCCGCACGGTACACGAAACTCTCAGCTACTGCGTTAAAAACGGGCACGGAGAGAATGCGTCGCCGCCCGAAATACTGCATCACTTTGGTAATCGTTTCTGCGTGCGCACTGAAAACGACCTTGGGCACGTGTCGCTCGAGAGCTTCCACGAAAAAGTGATCGCTGTGTCCATAATGCATGAGTGCGGACAAAACCGCAGTCAATTCTGCATCTGTAAACTTTGGCACGTGTCGGACGGCTTGCTTGCAGAGTGCGATAACCAGCGGCAATGCTTGGGTCTGTTCTAGTGTAACCAAAGCCCCTAGAATCTCACTAACGGCCACTGGATCCATTCGTTGCGCCAGTCGAAGAGCGTGAGCGCTCATTTCGTTCAAGAGCTCCGGGTAGCGTCCACCTTCATTTAAACCAGACGCTAGCGTGCGGTAAACGGCCACTAGCTCTGCTCTAGTCCATCGGGATGGGTCTTTATTTTGGAGTTGATTCATAGCCTGTTTAACCATCCCACACTCAGGTCCTTCCAACGCAAACAGAGCCCTCGATAACCCACACAGCGATTCAACACTCAACCTTTCCAAGTCCAATCTCTCCTGACTTTCAGACACCAGCCGCACCACCAGTCGACTCCACGGGTCGAGATAGAGACGTGTGCAGCCGAGCATGGCTCGAACCACCACGTCGTCTTCTAACACGGCAGAATCCTGTTCAAGTTTCTGACAAAGTTTGTTCAAGGCCACATCTGACAGCAGTTGCGGGTTCTTAAGACCGCAGCCATCATCCTGCTCCAGATCAGCCAGTCGGTGAAGGACAGACGCCGCTGCTCCGCTTGACAGGTCGGGGTGAGATCGCAAGAGACGCAGGACTTGCTGGGACGACGTGCAGGAGGAGAGTCGGTCCGAAAAGACGCGGTCCTCTTCGGAAGTCAGGTGGTGCAGCAAAGACTGACCGCTTCCACTGGCGAGGAGCTCCTGGTGAGGGCGAACAGATCCAGCGACGAGGAACAGTGGGTCTCGTGTTATGGTGCACACAGCTCTTGGACTGAGTTTGAAAGGGGTTGGAGCGTAGACAGTGGAGGTGTGAGGACGGGTACAACACAGAGGTCTAGCAGCACAGGCTGTCAGTGATGAAGGGACTTGGGTTCCCAAATGCCTGAGCAGATGCAGTCTCAGTGCCAGGGTTCTGGCCATTTGAAATACCTACAACATCCCTGAAACACAGTCACAGAGACCAGAACAACTCTGTTAAAGACATACGAGGTTCGGTTTAGAAGTTATCGGTAAGGTTTCTAGCAGCTAGAACAACTTGACAACATGTAGTTGTTATGTAGAGCTTTGCAACACAAATGTTATCTATCACAGGGATACAAATACGAATGTATTGAATGCAATGGACATTGCTTTAGATAAAAGTCTGTTTACAAAGGACATCTAGACACAATTTTTTTTGTTAAATTAAGCGTAATTCATTCTCATCACTGTTATGTATTAACAGATATTTACTTGGAAGTTTGTCCCCATTATTAGATTGGTGTACATTTACATTTATGCATGCTTTTATCCAAAGCGACTTACATTGCACCATTATTTTGTCACAACAAATACGTTTATAATAATATATCACTATTGTTTTTGTATCACAGTCTTTCTTTGCAAAATTCACCCAATGATGAAATTGCTCAATTCGATCAACATTCCCTTCAACGCATTAATCTTTGCGTGTTTTCCTGACTTAAATCTGGGTAAAAACACATATAGAAACAAGCGACTGTGTGTCGAAACAACAACTATATTAAGTTTAAAAGACGTCATAAATACACGATGTGAGCTCGTGAATCACTTTGCCCTTGTAGCTCCATGCGGACGTCATTTTGTATGGTAGAATCAGCACCTTCAAATCTTACAAACTACAGTCTGAATAAAGGAAAACATGAGTAAAATAATAACTACGTCACGTATATTATGTAAAAAGCTGTAATATAATGTAGTTACCTCTATCACATGAGTCCAGACCCGATTACACAAACCCGGCATGCTCCTGCCGCTACTGCGCATGATCTCTGAAAGTCCAGTTCTGATTGGTCAGTCCGAGAGTGGGTGTGGAAAAGCAACGCCCATTCTCAAGAACGGGTCTCTGCAGGGAGGACAAATGGGCGTGTCGAAAGGTAGGGGGCGTTCCGAAAGGTTTTACACTGATCAAGGGCGCTCGTTCTTCCCGACTGAGTCGACCAATCAGCGTTGACTACACGCATACGTCATTTTAAACAGGAAGAAGATCTCGATTAGGTGTTTTCAAACTTGTGAATGTGTGATAATAAGCCCTTAAAACTCTGTTTTTTTGCTTAATTGCTTATTAATAAATGACAGAAGTCCTCACTAAATAGCTCGTGCTCATCTAGAAGAATCTGTCGTTATGTTTTATGAGTATTTCAGTCCTTTTCTGCATGTTTTTGTTTACACTGCGGTAGAAATGTGTTTTATGACGTGTTGCTTTTCTATCATGACACCAAGGAAAGCAAAATAATTTGAACTTTATAAAACGCTAATGCAGCTGTAAGTGTTATTTAAGAGACCTTTAAATAATAATTGTAATTCACTTTTGATAGTGACACAGTTGTTCCTTAAACATCAGTTATTTCTAAACATGTGCATTTTACATTTACAAACACAACGCAATATGATATTAAAACCTGCTTCTTTTCCTTGTCATTTTAAATATATGTATACGCTTTAGGTTATCTGATGTGATTCATTTTTAATCAAATAAAATATGATACAAAACACATTTTATTGTAAAGTATACTTCGCACAATAGGGAACAACAATTCAGTCAAAAGTCCACAGGCATTGCTTCAAGAGTTTAACTAATAAATGAAAACATACAGCAGTCTGTGTATAGTTCTGACCTCAGTCAAAATGAGTCTCGAAAATAAAAGATTCATCAGACCAACGATTGGCCATTATGAAATGTAGCCAAAACTGGGCAAATACTCCTAGTACCACATAAAGTGATATTAGATCGAGTGATACTATTTGAGGTGTTTTTGCTGGCATCAAGCTCGGTTATCATGGGACACATTAGATTCACGTCTAGGCCAATTTATTCTTGGTTTCATATATAAAATCTTCGACACAAACGTACCACAGTAGAAAGTTGGCTTTAGAGGGGCAATAGGGTTTAAGATAATGCGGAACAGACAGCTTTTGCAAACAATTGAAAGACCTTTCGGCACACCTCCGCCTTTCGGCACGCCCATTTCTCCGACCTGCAGATACCCCAGTCTCCATTCTACACTGAACAAAATTATAAAATCAACACTTTTGTTTTTGCCCCATTTTTCGTGAGCTGAACTCAGACATTAAGACTTTTTCTATGTACACAAAAGGCATATTTCTCTAAAATATTGTTCACAAATCTGTGTTAGTGAGCACTTCTCCTTTGCCGAGACAATCCATCCACCTTAAAGGTGTGGCATATCAAGATACTGATTAGACAGCATGATTATTGCACAGGTGTGTCTTAGGCTGGCCACTCTAAAATGTGCAGTTTTACTGTATTGGGGTCCAGGGGGTCTGGTGTAACCATCATTTGCCTCACGCAGTGCAACACATCTTCACATAGAGTTGATCAGTTTGTTGATTGTTGCCTGTGGAATGTTGGTCCACTCCTCTTCAATGGCATTGCGAATATTGGCAGGAACTTGAACACGCTGTCTTATACACCGATCAAGAGCATACCAAACATGCTCAATGGGTAACATGTCCGGTGAGTATGCTGGCCATGCAAGAACGTTTGTTTTAAGCTTCTAGGAAATGTGTACAGATCCTTGCAACATGGGGCATTATCATGCTGCAACATGAGGTGATGGTCGTGGATGAATGGCACAACAATGGGCCTTAGGATCTCGTCACGGTATCTCTGGCCATTCAAAATGCCATCAATAAAATGCACTTGTTGTCCAAAACATATGCCTACCCACATCATAACCCCACCGCCACTCGATCCATCAGTAAACCGCTCACCCACACGACACCATACACGCTGTCTGCCGTCTGCCATCTGCCCTGTACAGTGAAAACGGGGATTCATCCGTGAAGAGAACACCTCTCCAAAGTGCCAGATGCCATCGAATGTGGAATGTGCCATCGAACAAACTGCAGTCAGGTTGTGAGGATGATGAGCATGCAGATGAGCTTCCCTGAACCTGTTTCTGACAGTTTGTAAATCTTGGAGGTGAAGATGCTGGATGTGGAGGTCCAGGGCTGGTGTGGTTACACGTGGTCTGAGGTTGTGAGGCTGGTTGGATGTACTGCCAAATTTTCTGAAAGGCCTTTGGAGACGGCTTATGGTAGAGAAATGAACATTCATTTCACGGGCAACAGCTCTGGTGGACATTCCTGCAGTCAGCATGTCAATTGCACGCTTGCGACATCTGTGGCATTGTGCTGTGTGATAAAACTACACATTTTAGAGTAGCCTTTTATTGTGGCCAGCCTGAGGCACACCTGTGCAATAATCATGCTGTCCGATCAGCATCTTCAAATGCCACACCTGTCAGGTCGATGGATTATCTCAGCAAAGGAGAAGTGCTCACTAACACGGATTTAGAAAGATTTGTGAACAATATTTGAAAGACATATGCCTTTTGTGTACATAGAAAAAGTCTTAGATCTTTAAGTTCAGCTCATGAAAAATGGGGGCAAAAACAAAAGTGTTGTTTTTATAATTTTGTTAAGTATAGTTAGGAATCGCTTTTTTAACACTAGTCCATTTACACTATTAAATACTGAGATATCAACTTCTAAAAGTCAAATTCTTAATATAAAAAGTATATAATTTTACTTAATAATGTTATAAAAATCTCACGATGGCTGTCCTTGTAAAATATTTTTTTATGTCGATAATGTGATAAGATATGAAGGAGATATTATTAATAAAAATATATACTTGATAAAGGGAAGATTATTGTAAGGGTACAAAGCATTCTCTCCTAAGATGAGCATTTTATAAGATGTTAAACCTCAAAAGCATTGACCAGCTCTGTGATCTTACTAAACCACTGACAGGTAAAAGTAAAATTTCTGGTAATTATCTAGATCGATAACCATTCTGTTTAGAATATAATATAGCTAACAAAAAAACATGAAAACTCCACAAGGAACTGTTTTAATAAGAGTAATTTATTCAAAATAGTATATTATAAAATGTAAAAATTCAGTTAGATCCGCCCATGAAAGATCAAATGCATCTAAAACAACAACATTTTCACATTGCATCCAGTTTTAATGAACAGAGGAATAAGACCCTGTCTCAGAGGTTTGACGCAGTCAACTTGTCTGTGTGCGACTAGCAAGAAGTAAACTCAAAAGTTACACTCTGTAATACAAATTCTAGACATGGACAACATATAAGACTACGGTGTGATCCATCAAAACCCTAGATTCAGACCTGCAAACAGCACTGATCAACCTTAAAGTGTACAAATGATTACGGTGAAATTGATCTAACTGACATACATCAAAACACAAACACTGTAGCTTTCAAAAATATCCGAACAACTCAAAAAGAACCTAATTGTGTACACACCCACATTGAATTTTAACAGCTGAGGGAAGTATTTAAGTAATGGGCAACAATACAACTTTTTGTGTGATACTGTGTTACAAACCATCCACATATATATAGTCTTATTCTAGAGAGGTTATACAGAGTGCACCTTCTTACATACATATGCAGGAATAGAGCTTAAGTCCTATAGAAGCTCCAGGACAGTACAGAAAACTTCTTTCCTAAAGTGGGATTTTTAAGAGGAAAGAGGACTGTGGCTGGATGGCACTTGCTTTACATTTAATCATCCTTGTCTTTGGCTCCATGTTTGAGAATGCGGGTGAACTCCACGTAGTTAAAATTGCTTTTCTTATCGATGGGTGCTTCTCTGAAGAGCTCATCAACCTCCTCATCTGTGAAGCGATCGCCCATGGTGGTCAGAAGTTCTCGCAAGTAGTCCTCATTGATGAAGCCTAAGAGAGTTGGATTCAGTACAATCATTTTTCATTTCCACTAATCAGCATTGATTATGTTTCAAACAAGATTTCGTTCTATAGATTTTAATAAAATAAGAATAAACACCATTATAATGCATCTTCAGGGCACATACATAAATAATCAGGATATACAACACCTTCTCTGTGTAATTATGTGTGCAAGAGACTTCGGTAAGATTTGGTGGTAACGTTAACTTGATGGGGATAAAACATAAGCTTTGGTATCTGGATTTTAAATAAGATTGTTACCTGTTCCTTCCTCATCAAAGCAGGCAAAAGCATTTCGGATAACGTCCTCCGGATCTGTGCCATTCAGTTTCTCACCAAACATAGTGAGAAACATAGTGAAGTTAATAGGACCCGGAGCTTCTGTCATCATTGCCTCCAAGTAGTCATCTTTTGGGTTCTTTCCTGAAACACACGCATTCTGTGAATATTCTATTGTTTGCATAAATCCTATAGTTTAGTTTATATATTTGAGTTCATATAAAGCGAAATAGTATTCTTGGTAGTAAAAGACTCCCCAAAGCCTTACCAAGAGATGCCAGCATGTCATGCAGATCCTCCTTATCTACAAACCCGTCACGGTTCTGGTCGATCATGTTGAATGCTTCTTTAAATTCCTGAATCTGCGACTGGTCGAACATAGCAAAGACATTGGAGGTCGCGCGCTGAGGGCGCTTCTTGGTGATCTTTCCCTTGGCACGTTTGCTTGACATTTTGGCTGCGTTTGTCTTTACCTGGAAGACAACAATACAGGAACATTTTCCAATAAAAGTCTTATTGTCCTCTGCACAAAACAGAAGACAGTCATAAGGAAGATATGTGCTGATGAGGCATTGCGTAATCCATCAAAGACGGGCATGGTCAGTTTCTATTGTCCTACGAAGCACATGAGGAACAAAACTTGTAAAACTGGGGCAGGGCTCAACAAAAGGATTTGCCCAGTTGTCCCGGGGACGGTACGGGAGAGTTTCAGGGCCAGTTGACTGAACTGTGGTGTTGCCAAAATACTACATTAGTGATCTGGTGCGTGTATTTACACCTTCAAATTTGCGTTAATTATATTAAACCAAAAATAAAACCAGTGCAAGGGCTTGTTTGAGCATCTTAAGAGACCACAAGCTTTAGGAATCTCAACGTTAAATTAGTAAATTGCAGATTGATCTCCATTTGTGTTTACTACAAATAATACCATTGTTAAACTATGTTTATTGTAAATTTGCGGTATGTTTAAACCATGGTAACTTCACAAATAGTGACTATAGTTAAACCATTGTTAATTTTCGTAAGAGAATTAACCTCAATCATCGTAACCTACATCTGTGACCTATTTGATTTTATTTATAGCACAATTCTGTTAACAAGGACAGATCCGAATCACGTGGCCTAAACCAAGCTTCGCGTTTTACCGATTTAAATCATCCTTCACGTCTACATTTTCGGTACGAGATAATAAAACGACAAGAAGCTGGTCGTTAAATTCGAACCACTTCTCGCAATAGTTAATTACAACCTTAAACGCGTTTATTTGTCAAATATCGCAACGGGATTATAATGTATTTACTCCATAAACCACATTCTTTACGAGGCTTATCAAGCAGTCGAACAATTTCAGGCATGTCATAGCATAACGTAACTCCGCCCATTCTTGTCGCAAGTGCAGTTTTTAAAGAAAATAAAGTCACAATGCTTTTTAAACAATGTCGTGAGATCAACGTGAAACCCGTATATGTATTTTAAAGATAAAGAGACACCTCACCGTACGATCCGAGTGAATCTGTGAGCGCGTTCAACCACCGCCCAAACTTCCGGCTTACACACAGCGGAGCTTCCGCAAGCCTTTTCAGACCACACCAACTGACAGGCGTAAGGGGGGCGGAAATATAACACGAGAATTCATTCAAGTGTACTGTAATAAATATGAAGCAGTTTCCTTACATACTTCTAAAAAGACATCACTGTTATTTAAAACGGATTATAAATATGATATAGCCATTTTCTGCCACGTTAGATATCCGAACACGCCCCCACGCAAAACTTCTTTAACCTGACCATATAAGGTATGAATTATTTTTCCTGCCCAACTCGAGCAGAAGACATAAGTTGTTTTGTTATTGTTTAAAGTATTTGTTTAGAGATGTTTATATGATGTTTGGCATGACTATTTATGTTTCTTATTTATTGTCATGATTCGTGAAAACGCACTTAGCATGCATTCTAATTTGAATGTGGTCAAAACTTTCACGCTTTCAGCTCTTATATTTGGTATTTTTTATGTGAATATTGTCAATAAAGATTGAAATGTCTCACAATAACAACCATTTAATATTTATCATATTAGGTAAAATATACCTGGCACGTTTTCATGCCTATTTAAACGTTTAGTAAAGCAACAAATGTCTACTCCGAATTCTAGAAAATGATATAAATGCACATTTAATAATACCATTTTATAGGTAGGCCTAATTTATCTCATTCATTTTTAAACCAATCATCAGACTTTGTTAAATAAACTAAAGAAACATTAAGGGGCATTGAAATAATAGTATTAAACGTAATACAAATATATTGTGGAGATAAATAAATAAATGGTTGTACTGATTAGCTGTAATTTTCTTCTTTTCACTTTTAATCTTAGTCATTGAAATATAAAAAAATGAGAATATATGACATGATAAAATAATGTTATTTTTTGAACAGTTTCATGGCTAGGTATAAGAACATCCTCTGTGTAGGGATGCACATACAGGCACGTCTGTGATTGGGTGATTGTAATCTGTTTTACAAGTCAGTCCACACAGTTGTGATATTTATGTATATGTATCTCAAATAGCTATATATCTAATATATATTATTATCATGAAGCAATACATCCTACCATAAACCTTTAGATAACTCTGTATAAGTAAGATTCTAATGGTGCATGTAGTCAGAATCAGAAGCATGTTCACACACACAAAAAAATTGACTTGGCGACAGGAGCTTAGTGCAGAAGAAAGTATACACAGGGTGCAAATATACTTTGAGATAAATACTATATACAAAAATATGGACAAAAAACAACACATCATTGTTAAATCCTAAATGTTAGGCCTTTTTACAGGTTTAACCTATTGTTTCTTACAATGTACAGTTTTTAGATGCTATTTGCAAGTGTTCTCCTGAAGTCCACGATCTTCTCCACGTCTCCAATTTTAAGCGTGTTGAGCTCCAGGTTGTTGTGATTGCACCAGACAGACAGCTCTGCAACTTCCTGTAAGCAGACTCGTCTCCATTGTGGATCAGGCCGACGATGGCAGTTTCATCTGAAAATTTCAGGAGCTTGACAGAGGAGTCTTTTGCAGTGAAATCAATACAATACAATACAACACAACACAACACTTTATTTTATTATTTTTTTATTTTATTTTATTTTATTTTATTTTATTTTATTTTATTTTATTTTATTTTATTTTATTTTATTTTATTTTATTTTATTTTATTTTATTTTATTTTATTTTATTTTATTTTATTTTATTTTTTTCATTCATTCATTTTCCACCGCTTATCCGGGGCCGGGTCGCGGGGGCAGCAGTCTAAGCAGAGATGCCCAGACGTCCCTCACCCTAGACACTTCCTCCAGCTCTTCCGGGGGGACACCGAGGCGTTCCCAGGCCAGCCGGGAGACATAGTCCCACCAGCGTGTCCTAGGTCTTCCCCGGGGTCTCCTCCCGGTCGGACGGGCCCGGAGCACCTTCCGGGGAAGGCGTCCAGTAGGCATCCGTAACAGATGCCCAACCCACCTCAGCTGACCCCTCTCGATGTGGAGGATCAGCGGCTCTACTCCGAGCTCCTCCCGGGTGACCGAGCTTCTTTATTTTATTTTATTTTATTTTATTTTATTTTATTTTATTTTATTTTATTTTATTTTATTTTATTTTATTTTATTTTATTTTATTTTATTTTATTTTATTTTATTTTATTTTATTTTATTTTATTTTATTATTTTATTTTATTTTATTTTATTTTATTTTATTTTATTTTATTTTATTTTATTTTATTTTATTTTATTTTATTTTATTTTATTTTATTTTATTTTATTTTATTTTATTTTATTTTATTTTATTTTATTTTATTTTATTTTATTTTATTTTATTTTATTATTTTATTTTATTTTATTTTATTTTATTTTATTTTATTTTATTTTATTTTATTTTATTTTATTTTATTTTATTTTATTTTATTTTATTTTATTTTATTTTATTTTATTTTATTTTATTTTATTTTATTTTATTTTATTTTATTTTATTTTATTTTAAAAATCGGCGCTGATGATTGGTTCCTGCAGTTAAGAGGGCAGTTTAGGCAGAGACGTTGTTAAAACAGAGTTACGACTCTCGCATAGACGTCTGTTGGAGGAATGGAATGCGGAAGTAACTCATGTTATGAGATGCGTCATTTCGCTTACGTAGCAGAAGGGAGGCGGAGCTTTCAGACACTGCTCGAGCAAAACTCTCCTGCGGAGTGATAACGCTGATAAGTAATGCTGGGTGAACAGATGAAAACTACATTAAATGTTAAATGTACAAATTTATTTTTATTCACACTGTGCCGTGCGATTGACGTCATTTGCGCTTGTCTGGGAAACCGATACACTTACGGATATAATAAAACGGTTTAGTATTCCATTTGGGACGATACTACTCCTGAAAAAAACATACACTAGATTGGGTGCATAGAGTTTAAGTGCGCAGTGTGTAGTGTGTCATTTGGGTCACAGCTATGGAGTGACCAATAGTTCCAAAAACTGCAGCCCATTCATTTCAGTGTCTCCCAAACTCATCTGCTGTACAGTTGGCGAAATAACGGCATGTTTATACATTTTAACGAGTAGATATTATATTCATATTATTCCACAGACAAAATGCTGCTATAAATACAGTCAACGTAGCATAAAATGTACAAAATGTGCTAATTTTATGCAAGTATAGTTGCTGTTGTCTGTCCTGCTAAAATCCATTCAATAGGTTAATAGCACGGATGTGTTTGGAACTATAAAGCGCTCCACGAACCACGTGACCACACGGAGGCGAGATTGAGTGTCGTAACTCTGTTTTTCAACGGCTCTGAGTTCAAGTGTTGTGTTTGCAGGTTGGACACGATGGAAATATATTGATTTCGTTTTTTAAGTAGTGATAATACAGAGCAGGGGATAGCTAGCCACTCTTTTTGTTGTTGTTGTACTCTTTGTTAATCAAACATATATCTACTGTAGCCTATATATAAATGTACGTACCAACTTCATTCAGGTAAATATTCATGCATTATACTGTATGGTCACAAGAGTGCGTACTTGTGCTGTTTTAGAAGCAACTCTTAACAGTATTTCTGTGTCCCATGCTTTTGTCATTTTGAGGACAGAGTTGCAGTCATTATCAAAAGGTTGAATGGTTGTTTTGTAGCATAGATGGCGCCTAGCAGAATTATAATCTTTAAAACGTTATGAGCAAAGTATGTGTAGTTCATGGTACATATAACATGATATGATGACAGCCATGCATATAGTTTCATTGCATGATATTTTGTAGTTTTAGGTCTCTAGGGCTGTAGTTGTTTTGTAGGCAGTGTGGAAGCCTTGTGTAAACACATGCGACCTCAGGAACAGCCAACATGTGTTCTTCCAATAATACAAAGCTTCTTTGATGAGGGACGAAAATACGCAGTCGTGACAGAATCAAACAGTCATATAAACTTTAACAGCTGGTCTGAATATGCATCTGTACACACAAAGCATTTTCCCTCTGTTTGATTCACAGTGATGTAACATTACCTGTTACTGTAATCTCAGGTGAATAGGAACATGTAGGTCTCATCCACTAACATCTCATAGTAGAGAAGTTAAGATCGAGTTTTGTAAACTTAAACAAGTTGCAAGTCACATTGCATGGAAAAACAACAAGCACGGACAGCATTGATACCTGAAGACATTGCAGCCATCTGTCCCATGATAGAAGATATGTGGTGCAATTGTGCCACACACACAGGCTGCAGATGGTATGCGTTGTATGAGCCCGAGATAACAATAGCAAGTCTATTGTTAGTGTAGACCACAGCTGAGATGCATTGTACATCTTTGAACAAGTGTCAGAGCAGCTTTCCAATCCAGACTAAACTATGTGACGTTTGTTGGGAGAAATGTTATGTGTAAGTGCTATTATGTAGGTTGGTTTCACAGGTGGTTAACAGGTCAACACAACAAAAACACACTAGGATACACTCATTCAACAACACTCAACTTGTCGGAAAGATTTGAGGAGAAACATTGAAACTTTCTTTAATATAGGGGATGTTTTTCTCCAGTTTAAAGCAGTTTGCTGTGTGTTTGCGTTATTTTGATATGCAATGTATTAATTTCTGTATAGGCCAAAGCAATGCTTTTATATTTTCTTTCAGATTTTAATTTTAGATTTGTTGACCAAAGTTTTATATTGTTTGATGGCGACTTTTCCTTTTCACTTAAAATAAAAAAACGAATCCTCCGACCAGCATTCACCGCAGTAAGAGGTGTGACAACTTGCCCCGTACAGCGCAGATATAACCTGTAAAATGCCTCGATCGTCCGGTGCTCTGTGTCTATATTTATCGGACTCTCTCGCCATAGAAGGTCGTGAGAGTAGCTCGGACATTCCTGACAGCGCCAACATTATTTTTGTTGTGCGGCCCGCAGCTCCCGTTGGGTGCGCGCTGCGCGTTCGCGCTTGGGTTCGAGTGCCTGACGCGCGTCTCTTTGCACACCGGCTCACTTTGGACTGCGGGCGTTTGGCAAGGTGAGACCCTCAAACACATATGTTTAATGATGCGTTTCAATTATGTAGTTTCAATTAATATAGTTAATAAAGTAGTATAGTAGCTTATATTGCGTCATGATAGGAGTAGAGGACTTACTTTTTTTTGGATAGGCACATACCTGACAATCTACTGTACCTTACAGTGTTGCAGTCTTAAACATTTTTAACATCATTTAAAAGATAAGGTTGATTTTTAGCATTGACCTTTTAGTGCAACTCGTTTTTATAGTATGGATCAGTCATTGTTGACAAGTTGGAACTTAAACTAAGAAAAAATACAAACAATAACTTGTGTTAGGAATGGATACATCTAAAAAACGAAAATATATGAAATATATCTAATTTCTTTTTCACTACATTAAAACAATAAAACAATTAATGAAACGGTACTAAAAATATATGTCAAATATTGAAAACATACACTGTGCTTACTGAATTATTAGTATGAACTGAAAACAAAATGGTATTTGTGGAAAAAAAACATTGTCCGGATAGTTTAGCTGCGTTTTGACAATATTGTATTATCCCCACTAGGCCTACATTGAATGTATACTAGTGTATTCTTATTATGTTCACTTGTACATCCAACAGCCAACACAAAAATATGATGATGATGTACATTTTCTGAAATCACTGGGAGTAATTATTAATATTGTGCGAGTTTAGAAACTTCAGACTAAAAGAGCTTGAGAACAGAGGACAGTGTCTGAGCTAAAGCGGACAATATGTCGGGATCCATACCGTTTTACCAGAAACATCACCGTCACTATGATCGTGGCTACCGTAGCCGGGAGACAGAGTCTGCTATTAGCCAATACCAGGAGAGCTCCAGCCGTTATTCCTCACGTAGCAGCAATAGCACGCAGGGGTAAGAGACCACCATCGACTTCTCAAACCCTCACCGCTTCTGTGGTCCTCTGACTCAACCCCGTAACTTCTCCACCCGAAGACCCGATAATATACTCTTATCCTTAACATCCATTGCTTTACCTCCGTATTGAATCTAATCATAACTTTTAAAACCACTTTTTAGCCATTATGTGAATTCTGCATGCACTTGTGAATCCCCCTAATGCCATTCTCCCTGAGATGTTATTAGTTTGACTAATCACACTCAGTAAAATGTGCATCAAGAGATATCTGGTATTGGTATTTTGTGTTTTTGGCAATAGTGTTGCTGCAAGGTCAGTTTTGAATATGCGTTGTCTTAAATAGTGCTGTTTAGATTCAAGCTTTTTAGGGGTTATGTTTCTATGCCTACATTTCTTTCATTGACTCTCTCTGGTTATGTGACCTTTGGATCATATTTGTCCTGGCAGTTATTCATTGGGTGGACGTAATCTATCTACTGTCTTGTTATGGTACGGCTGTACGACTGTACCCTCGTGACCACAAGATCCTTCAACAGCATGTTCAAATTGTCATGTTTAAAGATCCATTATGGTTTTATTGGTTTTCTAGCTTTCTTTATTTGAGTTTCATGTTTGCATGTAAATGACATTCGTAACATAACTTGGCACTCTGCGTTCTTGACGTCATGCGTGTATTTATAGCCGTTACATTAGAAGATCTGCTGCTGTTGCTTACAGTAATGATTGAGTAATGGATGATGAGTTGAAAATGAATTATATAATCTGTTTTAATGAGTTTTATTGCCAATTGTAGTCTCAATAAGTGTGGATTTTATCAATATGCCACAGATGAGCAGCCATGGCCATTTTAAAACAACAATAATGATAATATGTTTGTTCGCATTGTGCATTTTACATTTTGAAGTGGCTTGTTGGATGTGAATGTTTCAATATCCCATTTGGTATTCCTCCATAAAGCAACATCTGGAAAAGCAGAACACAGACAGATGTGATGGTTATCCGTTGTTATTTTGTGGCGTGATCTACAGCTGCTGTCTGGTCAACTCACATGATCAGACACACGCATGACCGACCCTGTCTTTAGCATGAACTGATCCCTCTCTTATGAGTGGAGGGTTTTAATCTATGTTTTACCTCCCAAGAACGTCATGAATCATGCCATCCAATGATTTATGTTCGATTATAATCTTTCTGTGTTAGGAAGAGAATGTTTATGTCGTAGTGTTGGATCGCTTTAGCTGCCCCCAATCTCTTCTTGACTCTTGAGGGTCTATTTATAACACATGCTCATGAGAACATGGAGATATGTGAAGAAGGTTATGTACGTGTTCTTTCGTTTGAAGCCTCTGATCTCTCCTGCGATTGAAGAATACTCAGAAAAGATTACGTACAGGTCTGAATGTAAGATTGTTGCTTCTGTTTTACATGTGTTCATTTGGCCACTTACAAATGAGGACACCAAATGGAAAAAGTGTCATCTGAGTCTCAGATGTTTATCTTGAGAAGGAAGAGTCAGAAATCTCACAAATGTCATTCGTTTCAGAAGAGATGTCAACAATGTGTCAAACTGAGCTCAGATGATTTTACCATCGGCATTCATTTTGAAGTTTTAAAGAAACTTGCTCATCTCTTAAATTACTTTTGTGTTCACCGAGTTGAAATATGTGTTGATATTATAGTACAATGGTCTGTTGGTGGGGTTTCATATTGACTTTGCAATTGTTCAGTTAGTAGTTTATTGGAAAGATTTTAAAATGTTTTTTTGAAGATTATGAGGGATTCGGATCGGATGAACAGATATATTCTGAAAGATTATTTCTTCTGCGAAAGAATAGACAACATGGAAGTTTAAGAAGTATAAGAATAATTTTGCACCCCATCATGGTGACAGTGCTCATCCGCAGAACAACACTTACGAAAGTTAAAGGGATAGTTAATGAAAGGGATAGAAATGTTAAATTCTATCATCATTTACTCGCCCTCAGATTGTTCTCAATCCGTATACATTTATTTGTTATGCTCAAACAGATTTCACTCCCCATTGACTCCCATAGTATTTATTTTCCCTACTGTGACAGTAAATGGGGGATGAGATCTGTTTGCTTACTGACATTCTTTCAAATATCTTCCTTTGTGTTTAGCAGAACAAACACATTTTTACAGATTTGGAACAACCCGAGGTTGAGTAAATGATGACAGAATTTTCATTTGACTGTAGTAAAATTGCAGATTATTTAGCATTTGTATAGCCGCAACAAATGCCATAGTAAAACTATGGTAAAACCGTAGGAAAACTGTGTTTGATTGTGGTTTACGGGAGAGACTTCTGGAGGCGATGTAAGCTTGTCAAAGTGTGTAGCAAGGTGCAAACATCCTTAGACCTAATAGGCAGTGAATAAAAACCGCTGGAGTGACTTTGACTCGTGATGTTTCTTTGAAAGGTTTTGATGCATCTGCTATGGAATCTCCTTCCAAGCCCTTACTTTAACCTTCCTCAATCTTATACCCTCTCTAAATAATATCCCTTCTCCGTGACATCACCCTCTTTCAAATATCTTAATAGTGTGTGGATACTCACCGATGTCTGTGTATGTTCCTACACAATTGTAGCTTAAGAGCTGCCACATACACTGCACTAGATGAGGGGGGCATCAGCCCCCTGCCCAAGAGAGCCAAACCCACCTATCTGGCCGTGGACAAGGAGAACCAGATCATCGGTTATGTGGTGCCCATCTTCAGGGGCAGGTAAAGCAACAGAATGATAGTGTTGAAAGCATTACACTCTTAAGAAAAATGTGCTACAAAATGTTCTTCGATGACATAGAAGAACCTTTTGGTTTCATAATGAACCTTTAACATCTGAAGAGCCTTTCTGTTTCACTGTTTGTGGCCAAAGGGTTCCTTAGATTATAAAAAAGTAAGAAAGAGATGGTTCTTCAAAGAACCTTTGGCTGAATGGTTCTTTGCAGAACCAAAATTGTTTCTTCTAAGGAATCGCTGTGAAGAACCTCTTAAGCAATTGTAATAACTTTGTTGTCAAACTGAAGAACCAAAGATCATTTATTGGTTCTCATGATGGAGACGTAAAATGGCATTCAGGTTGTTTTATGAACTTGCGTGTGTTTGCAAAATATGTGGCCGTTTTTAGTTCAGGAGATGTTTAAATGTGATGCTACAACATGGTCTCGTCCTCAGTCGTGGGTTTGAAAGTGGTCTGTCAGACACAGAGGATGCACGCGCTAAAGAGAGCGCCGGATATCTGGCACGCCGTGACTTCACTAGCGGCTTGGAGCGCACAGAACACAAGTCCCACCGAACCGTCATGAGAGAGTCTGCCGAGCGCATCTCGCTTAGCAAAAGGGTTAGTGGAGATCCTGGACCTGCTCATAACCACATAACCCCACATTTGAAGGTGTATGATGAACTAACAATGTGCTTTGAACAGGGTAAACATTTAACATTTGTGCGTCTTTTATACTCTGAAACAGGGGTTCTCAACCTTTTTGACTCCAAGGCCCCCCATTGTATTAAACAATATTCAAAGGCCCACTTTCAAAAAGAAAAAATTCAGAGCTTGTCAATAACTAGAATTTTTATTATTCATTATAAAAGTGGCCAAATAATAAGACATATATTGGTTTTTAGTTTTTTTTTTGTAATATGAATTATCTTGATGCAACTTTAGAAGTCAGCTGGGGCCCCCTTGTGGGCCCCCCCCCGTTGAGAATTACTGCTCTAAAACTTGTTTAACTATTGGGTTTAAAATGAACCTGTTTTAACCCATGGTTGGGTTAAATATAGACAGACCCAGCTGTTAGTTTGATAAAATGTCTTTAAACAATAAAAAACATGTCATGTGTATCCAAACATCCCACGTGCCATACGTGAAGATGCTTCTACACAGATTAACAGTTAACCCATAGACCGAAAATGAGCTGTGTGTTTTCGAAGAAAACGTTCAGCGAAGTTCTCTATTATTAGACCGAAAGAAAAATCGAAGAAAGGATTAAGACACTGTCTTTATTTAGTTCTGACCCTCGAGCCAGCAAATTATGCCACCCCGGTGCCAGATTTCAATGGTTGTAATGTTTTATGTGGATGTGTTGGAGTGTGTTAATCTGTTCGACTATGAAACTGCTGTTGTCAACAAGTGTTGTGCTGAGACCTCAAGGAGATTCAGGTTACTCTGACATCACTAGACGATTAAAACCTGTTATATCAATGAAGGATGTTCTGCTGACCGCTTACAACATTCAACACGTTTCCAAAGGCCTATAGATTTCACGAGGAGATTTTACTAAGCGTTTTGCATCATGTCATTTTGCAAAACGACCGTTAATGTGTCACGTTTGGTTTGCAGTGTATCGAATAACGCATTTGTGTGCACGCTTGCAGATTCATGAGAACGAGGAGTATCACAAGCGTCTGAACGAGGACAGCCTGATGCACACGCCCGAGTTTGTGATCAAGCCCCGTTCACACACTGTGTGGGAGAAACAGTGTGTGCGGCTGCACTGTACCATCACGGGATGGCCTGAACCACGCGTGGTGTGGTGAGCTGGATTGAAACGCACATCAATACACGAAACACACAAATGTTTACGACTAGTGCCATTTTTTTGTCTCATTATTTTCAAAATTAATATCTGTATGTGATCTGTATTATATCGTGACAGACTGTTCTCAACTTCTTTATTTTTTTTATTATAGTTTCTTTGGTCGTATTGTTTCTTGTTGTTTTAAACATTGAAATCGATCAAAATACCACATGACGGGCTGAATGATATGCAGAATTAAAACATGCGTCATGTTTTCGTTTTTGCATAGATTTGTTTGCATTTTTCAAAGATGACAGCATGATGTCACACATGTCCATGTTGACATCTACAGTATTTCATTTGGCTGCTTGTGAGCCACTGTAAAATGTATTTATGGGAACTTTTGTCTTGCTTGCTTGCAAAAAAAATAAAACGCACCTGCTTGAATAGTCTTGTTTTCAAAAACTATTTTTCAGTTAAGTTAAGTCCGTTTTTGCTGTTGTCTGTCAGTGAGGTAAGAAAAATTATTTTGGTCCCATTAAATCAGATTTGATATCCCCATATTCTTTTTCAGAAAACAAGCCTTAAAGGGACAGTTCATAAAAGTGAACATTCTGTCATCATTCACCCTCTTGTCATTTCAAACCTGTATAAATGTATTTGTTCTGCTGAACGTAAAGAAGATATTTGGAAGAATGTCAGTAACCAAACATCTCATCTCATCTCCCATTGACTCCCATAGTATTTATTTTCCCTACTATGGCAGTATGGAGGATGAGATCTCTTTGGTTACTGACATTCTTCCAAATATCTTCCTTTGCGTTCAGAAAAACAAAGAAATGAAACAACCCGAGGGTGAGTAAATGACGACCGAATTCTAATTTTTGGGCGAACTATCCCCTTCATCTAGCTTTGGCTTGAAGAAAGGTTTCTATATTTGAGGATGTTTAGATATTTGTACTGGATAAGAAGATCGTTTCAGTTACATCAACTAATTGAATTACGTTTTAAACCCGCAGTCAAATCTGCCTCAATTTTGTTGGCATCGCCCAACCTTCAACGATCCAGTCATTTCTGAACAGATGAAATCAAGTCATTATTTTCTAATTTCAGAAGTCGTTTCACTCGGGTATCTGCACGATAGGGAAAAAGACAACCGTTACTTCTTTTTTATGCCAACTTTAACCTTTTAAGTGCTGATTGGCGGTTTTCTTCTTTTTCAACTCACATACATCTTCAGGTACAAGAACAATGTCTCCATTGACCCCATGGCCCACCCAGGGAAGTACAAACTGGAGGCCAGCTATAATGTTCACTTCCTGGAGATTAACAGGTGAAAACATGCACAAACTCTAAAATACAATTGCACAAAAACGGTTTGCTTTGCACGTATGCTGCAATCTCGAGTTCAATATGCAGAAGAGTGTCATTTTAGACAAATGTCAAAGAAAGACCTAATAGCTGCAATCTCTGTTTGAAACTTAAAATTAATGTTCATTTTCATTTTTGAAATCATACTGTACATATTTTGTCTAATGGTTCATGTGTATGTCCAGGTGTGATTTTGATGACACTGCACAGTACCGTGTGTCCGCTATGAACAGCAAGGGCGAGAACTCTGCATACGCTTCCGTCGTCGTCAAAAGTACGTTGTTTATAATTTTTAAGAAGAATATGTTCAACTCTTGTCAATGTCAATGTCAACTCAATGTCCTAATTCATGCGTTTTATTTCATATAACATTTAGGGTTCAAAGGAGAGATGGATGAGTTTCTGCCTCCTCCCAAACACCGTAAGTATTTATAAAGTCGAGCTCATTTCTTTTTGTTTTGACATGTAATGTATATGAGCTTTGCTTAACTGTGGAGCGGTGAGCATGAGACCGAATGTTTAATGTCAGCTGGTTAATGGCTGTTTTGTCTCAAACTCGTTGGGTGCAGATAGCAGAAGGTTCGGATACGAAGGTAACCCGCGTGAAGGTCTTCATTTCATTTCCATGCTCTGTTTTACTCTCGTCTCGTCGCCTTCTGGATGTCCGCAGTGCATGATCATCTCTTATCACTCATCTGTTTTCCTTCTTGACCTGAATCGGGTCTTTCCACACCCTGAACACGCATCATACACACCCGTCGGACGTGTTTATACAGAGTCTCCTTATGTTTAGCTTTCTTTCATTTACTTATAATTTAATGTAGGAACAAAGCCTGTTGGATTGGATTTCAGTGTCCTCTAGGACATCAAATATCTTATATAAGATACAGTCTTATATAAATGTCATGTTTACATTTTTGTGTCCACAGTTCTTCAATGCATGCAAGTTTGACATCTTTCCTTGTCCGAGCATTCTTATTGCAAAAGTCTTTATGCACATTATAACCTCTACTTTCATCCTGTTGAATGTCGGTTTTAATGTATTTTGTCAGATCACATCTGTGGTCTCAATGTCTGTCTTATTTCTTATTTAGTAAATCAAATGTCAGTGTGAATTATGTGTATGTTGTGGGTATGTCACACAAGGTAACTCTTGGAGGCAGATATGTGAAATGTTTCCATAACTTGCGTGTGTTTGTTTGCTGTAGTGCCCTGTCTGGAGTACGGTGTCACCTTTGAGACGCACATCGTGGAGAAGTTTGGAGTGGCGTTCGGCCGCGAGGGAGAGACTCTGAGTTTCGGCTGCAATGTCATCATCTATCCATCACTGCAGCGCTTTCAGCCGGAGATCGAGTGGTACAGAGATGGTGAGATTGTGTGCCACACAATTCTGTAATTTCAAAGCAGGTTTGCCAGTAACTTACTGTAGATTTGATGTACAATGATAACACAATAAAAAACATGTTTATGAGTTATCTCATTTTGGAACCAAACTCTTCCAATGAAGACAAACAGGGTTTCAGAAGGACAGCGAAAATCTGATCCTGATTCCCACAAATCATCAGTGCAGGATATTTTGTTCGATGTATCGCTTTTAAAGGAATAGTTCACCCAAAAAAAGAATTTCTGTCATTATTCATTCAACCTCATGTGGTTCAAAACCTGTTGGCTATATGACTCTTTCTTCTGTGGAACACGAAATAAGATATTTTGAGGAAAGGTTTTGTGTGTTCATACAATGTCCAATTGTGGCCAATGTTGCTGCCTACCAACATTCTTCAAAATATCTTCTTTTGTGTGAAAGAAAGTCATACAGGTTTAAAATAACACGAGGGTGAATAAATGATCAAAGAATTTTCGTTTTGGGTGAACTTTTCGTTTTAAAGAGCACGACTGTGAAACACAAAGTGTAGTCCAGACATACACATGCACAAGACATCGTCAGCATGTCCGACAGTAACATGCCTAACACACTGATGTAAGTTATGTAGTGTATGTAATCATGAAATGAGAGATGAAAGTGCTCACCGGAGACACATTTGTTGACGTTTGTTGACAGCAGATGCACACTCAGTCTCGGGCGAATCCTTTGAGACAGACGGATGTTAACACCATGTGTAAACTGGGGTTCTCTGACCGGGTGCTTTCTGCCTTTCATGTCTATAACATCGATCTTTCTGCTAATGCATTCAGACATCTGGTTTCTTCTTTTTAAAATGCCGTGTTCCGGATACGTCCTCCATCATTTGAAGAGCATTGACACTCATGACAGTCATACATGAATGTGTTGTGTGTGTTTGTGTTAGATAAACTGCTGGTGCCGTCTAAATGGAGTCAGATGCACTGGAGCGGAGACAGAGCTACACTCACGCTCACACACCTCAACAAAGAGGACGAGGGGCTGTACACACTCCGCGTCATCACCAAATCTGGATTTGAGACTCACTCCGCTTATGTGTTTGTTAGAGGTGAGAACCAATATAATCATTGCAATATGAATCAGTATCACAAATTAACATAGTATTAGAAAAAGGTTTTACACAAATATTTAAAAATATTTAACCAGTCAAACTTTCTCAAACTTTTTCTTTGAGTTTGCTTGTGTGGCCCCCCAAATAAAGACTCATGATCTTAAACTTTTTATTAAACCAAAGACATATTCAATTCTACAATGCTGGAACATCAATTCTTAGTTTTTCAGATGTTTTATTGCTCAAAACATATGATTTCATAAAATGCCGCAAAAACTGGGGCCCCCCCTGTTCCCATCTTGGGGCCCCCCCTGGTCTAAATAATTCACATTCTCGTCGGCATAATGAATATGAATATTATACCTTACTGTTCAATAGTTTAAGAACACTTTCTCGTTCTCTGTTTTTGTCCACATTTAAGAATTATTTTTAAGAACTTAACTTTTACGCTAGCATGAAAAGAATAACAATGACCATTGAATGTGTAAATATTAAACAGTTCAAGGTACTGTTCAGAGGAATAACTGAACTTTCTTCTTGTGTTTTAATTCTTTGAACTACAGTAAAGTACACAGCACATTTGTGAACAGAGTTCTTCACTGTTTGCAGTGTGTGTCTCAGTGTGGGTTTGTAAATTTAGACCATTTAAATATGACACGCGCACACACACGTACACAATCTCAAGGTCAGAATATCTCACACACCTCCAGTTTATTTTGGAAAGTTTGCTTACGTTTTTCTTTTTCATAAATCAAGGACTAGGTTTTGTTTTTATGACTAGTTTTTTGCTATATGTGAACTGTCTTAAAATGTCACCTGCCAGTAAATGTTTCGTTCTAAATGTAGTTCCTGTAGTGTCTGTGTGAAGGTTCAAGTCACTATAATGACAAGAAGAGACCTTCTATTCTATATAAACTTGAATTACCTTCAGAAGGACCTTTAGTCACAGACCTCTGCTATAGCATTCATCGCAAGATTTGTATATTTAATATGAATTCGACATGGATTTTATTTGTGTGTTCCTGTTAGATTGTGATGCTGAGGTTGCAGGTGCACCCGGAGCTCCTTTAGATGTACAGTGTCAGGAGGCCAATAAGGATTACGTCATCGTTACCTGGAAACAGCCAGCCGTGGACGGCGGGAGTCCCATCTTCGGCTACTTTGTTGACAGGTCACTGCATCTCCAAATCATTTAGGTCAAGGGTTTTCAAACCTTATGATGCAGAGGCAAGAACCCTCAAATTAGATGAACCTTTTGTAAAGGACCCCCTTTCTAAAATACATGTCCATTTATACATTTATATGTAAACCGATACATCTAAACTTTGTTAGATAAAGTGTAAATGTGCTATTATTAAGACAACATATCGTTTCCGAACTTAAAGGGATAGTTCACCCAAAAATTTAAATTCTGTCATCATTAACTCACACTTAAGTTGTATAGATTTCTTTGTTCTGCTAAACACAAGGGCATATATTTGGAAGAACCAAACATTCATCCAAAAAACTTCCTTTTATGCAGACATTTATGCAGATTTGGAACAATCTTAGGGTAAATGACCCTTACATTGTAAATTATGACAGAATTACAATTTTGGGTGAACTGTTCCTTAAAATAATTGGCGACACTTTTTGAATGAACTATGAAGAGAATTTCTTTTAATTCATATGTATTTGAACTGTCAAAACTCTTATTTTGGGAGCAAAAAAAGGAACTGTGGTGTAAAAAAAACCACTAGTAAAATACAATTATAAACAATTCTGGAAACTATGCACCTAGCAAAGAAGAGAAAGCCTCAAAATAAAACAATTAGACATTATTTTATCGAAAATGTTCTGGGGACCTCTTGCAACCTTCTGGGGGTCCCCGTTCCCCAGTTTGAAAACCCCTGATTTAGGTTACACAAATCTTTCGGCTAAACAAATCTTTTAATCTTGGCTTTAATTAGTAATGTTTACTGTATATACAGCAGCAGAAATAGCAGATGGTGTTTATCAGTTTCATTTCAGTGTTATTCTCTGTTTGTGTTTTTCTTCAGATGTGAGGTTGGCACTACTCATTGGGCTCAATGTAATGACACTCCGGTGAAGTTTGCTCGTTTCCCCGTTACCGGTCTGGTGGAGGGACGCAGCTACACGTTTCGTGTACGTGCGGTGAACAAGGCCGGTATGAGTCACCCGTCCCGTGTGTCTGAACCGGTAGCTGCCATGGACCCTGCTGATCGTGCACGGAAAGGTTTGCGTGACTTGCAGAACGAAAACACAAATTAATTACAATTTTTCTTTGCTTTTTCTTGATTGCTTTTTCGTGTTTTGTCATCCAGGTACATCTGCTCCCTGGACCGGCCAGATTATTGTGACCGAAGAAGAGCCTGTAGGTGAGAAATGTCAAAGAATAAATAAAATCCATATCAGAATTCATGGAAAACTTGAAATGTGATTTCCAGGCTTGGAAAAAACATCCTTTCTCGATTTTTAAATGTCTGGTTTAATATAAATTTAGAAAAATTATACTAAAATATTGGAAAAATATGAACACATACAGTTAGGGAGTAAGTGTCCAAAGACGTTTGACCGGTAGTGTATATTCATGATATATAGGTCATGAAAATTGGTCAAAGGTTAAAAGTTGAAATCTTAAGAGTCGTGTAAATTGATGAAATAGTAAGTTATGGAAATTGATAACATTTTATATGATAAAATCTCTATAAAGTCTTAGAACTCATGTAAATGATTATTTTGATCAGATAAAATCAAAAAAGAGAAATTGAACAAAATATTAAGTCAATGTTACAATACAATATTTGGGACACAAATGAATGAGAATAATGATATAAAGACATTACTTGTCAGAATTTGTACCTGACTTACAAAATGAAATCTGTCCTATCAGTCTGTTTAAAATCCTTCTCCAGTATTCATGAATGACTGTATGTCTGTTTTTACTCTTTATCACTGTGAACATTCCTCTCACAGTCAATGACACGACACGGATCAGTAAACAGCCAATCACGACACACGCTTTGTTTTATCTTGATTGACTCTAGAGGGAGTCGTTCCCAGCCGACCTTGTGACCTCAGTGTCATTGAAGCCACTAAAAACTATGTCGTACTGAGCTGGAAGCCCCCGGGTGAGAAGGGTCATGAAGGGGTCATGTATTATGTTGAGAAGGTGAGATCCCCAAATATAATTGACCCCGAAATGATCCGTTCAGTCCGTTTTTAAATCATTTTTAATATGTGTGTGAAGTGCGTTTCTGGCACAGACAGCTGGCAGCGAGTAAACACTGAAATCCCGGTGAAATCTCCACGCTTCGCTCTCTTCGATCTGGCGGAGGGCAAATCGTATCGCTTCCGTGTTCGCTGCTGTAACTCGGCTGGTGTCGGAGAACCATCAGAACCGACCGAAGCCACCACGGTTGGAGACAAACTGGGTATGACCTCGAGAAGAATTAGGTTATTAGGTTAGAATTAGTATTTTAAATATTTTTTGTGTAATAAGTTTGTCAATCACCAGATACACCGTCAGCTCCTGGTCGTGTTGTGCCAACCCGCAACACGGACACGTCTGTGGTGGTTTCGTGGGAGGCGTCACGTGATGTTAAAGAGCTGGTGGGCTACTACATCGAGACCAGCATCGCTGGGAGCAATGCCTGGGAACCCTGCAACAACAAACCTGTGAAAGGCACCAGGTACAATAATAACAAATGATTAACACAAAACAATAATACAGCCATTGTTCATACAGAAACATCACTTATGAGCTTGTTAATACATTTCAATGAATAATAAATTATAATACATTTCTATCTTCACATGTGTAGGTTCATCTGTCACGGCCTGATCACGGGCGAGACATACGTCTTCCGTGTGCGAGCGGTGAATGCTGCAGGAATCAGTGATTTCTCACAAGAATCTGAAGCTATTGAAGTTAAAGCTGCTATTGGTGAGTCAGTGAATTCCTATTGATGTGACTTTTATACACTGTTTTTCACATCACAAATCACAAATGTCCAACTTTCACTTTTCCGATTCTGCCCGCCATACTTCACCACCCAGACTCACGCATTCCTCACGGCACTCCTGTGCCACACCCACCAAACTCTGAAGCCCCGCCCCTCCATTTCTCCCAGGAGGTGGGGTCAGGAGTTGTAGAGTTCCTCTAGTTTGGATCACGACTGATCCAACATAGCGGTGACTACAAACCAGCCCACCCGGTCTCTCACGGCCACCCCGTAATCTTCTCAGCCCTGCCCCTCAATTTCTTTAAACCTGTCCCTCTGCCCATCCTTCCCTCTTTCTTTACCCATGGTGCCTTTCTACTGATTCATGTCCCTTAACCACCATGAGACTTTGTGTTCAGCAGCTTGCTCACCTTTATGAAAAACTATCTGAGGTTTTCAACGGGGGGACCATGGCTCTCAAGGGGGCCCCAGGATGACTGATCATTTAAAATTAGACAAAATAAGCACTGGAATACATTTTAAAACAAACGAACTCTTATAAACTCTTATTTATACACATTTGGAACAACTCTCAAATGAATTCTTATTATTTGTACATTTTTATATTTTTATATTTAATCAACACCTTTCTAGTTATAGGGATACCTCCCCCAATCTGTCATCATTTACTCTCCTTCGAGTTGTTCCAAATGTGTATAAATGTATTTTTCTTGGATGAACATAGAGAAAGATATTTGGAAGAATGCTTATAACCAATTCTTCAAAATGTCATCTTTTGTGTTCAACAGAACAAAAGAATTATAAAGTATTTTTTCTGTTTGGTAGTCAATGGGTGTAAAGATCTGTTAGGTTGTTAGCATTCGTCCAAATATCTTTCTCTATGTTCATTCATTGAACGGGTCCTGTAGTTAGGTCGCAAACCGTCTGGTACATTGACATCTAGCGGTTGAGCTTGGTATCGCAGTCTAAATTCAAAATATTGGAGAGACAAGTTTAGCCAAGTAGCTTCAGGTTTCTTTTGCTTGATATCAGAAATAATCTACAGGCGCTCAGTTGTTTGTGAATGTTTATGGAAGTTAACTGCAGCCCACAGACGAACATATGAGCAGAATCGTTTTATTATGTTGTCACTTTGAGGCCGTCTAAAAAATAAACGATTGATTTATTTTACAGTAGAATGTACAACACAAACACGAATGAATGAAGTGTAAATAAAGTGCATTATTAAGTATAAAATGTAAAATTACAGTGTTTTTCATAAAGGACCAGCATGAAGAAATGCAAAAAACTAAACTGTCTTCTGTGTTTCTAAAATCTTCACAAAATCTTAAAGCTTCGTCTTTCTCTTGTTTTCTTTGCTTCTCGTAAATGAAATATACTTTAATAGTGCAGCTTGTTTTTGCATGCTTCCTGCTGAAGTTCACCTCTTAAAGATGTAAATATTAGACAGAAGTCAGTAAATGACTGACAGATGCATTGATTGTGTGTATTTTTGATCTGCCTGATGTATTTCTCTCGCTGTTTTCTCTGCTAACTGTAGGGGGCGGTATTCCTCACGGTGTGTGTCTGGAGTCAGTGGGTATTGGGGTGGCACTAACCCAGCACGGCTCTTGTGGAGTGGGCGGGCATGTGGCGTCTCACTCCTTCGCTGACGCACCTTTAACACGCTTAGCTAACGGTATTGAGGGGGCAGAGGGAGGGGTTCAAGTAGGGCATCCGTCCACCCTTAATGAGGGCAAACAGTGCAATAGGGGGATCGTAGGGCCACCCGAACCCACTAATAAGCGGGTACCTGAAATAGCAAAACGGTCTGAGAACTGTAGCCCTGAATCGTGCACACCCGACTGTATTGAGACGGTGTTGGAAACAGGATCGTCCGACAATCGTAAGTGCTCGCTTAACTCATCTGTGGAAGCAGAGAAGGCAGAAGAATGCTGGAGAGGACGAAGAGGATCAGGTGAGAGGATGAAGGTTATGTTCAAGTCCAGATCTCTGGATCATCATCATCATCATAAACACCCTCCTCAGAGTTCAGGCCTCCCCCGTCTCCTCTTTCATTCATTTCTTTGCATGATTAATCTCTTTCTTTTACTTTTTTCAACACTTCGATGTTGGTGCAGTTCATTGCAATCTGTGAGATTCATTCGGCTATGATTATTTTGCTCTTCATTGTCAATTTCTCAAATTTACGCGAGAGCTCACTCATGAAATGAGCATATTGCAGTTGTTTTCATACAGTTGTGATTCAGTAAAAATGTTCACAACATGGCAGAAACAAACACGTTCGTTTTAAGCCCTAAAGAGTCCCTTCACCCATAGACGTCTATTATACGGGGAATTTTATATTTCTTTTACAAACCGAGGGACGAGTTCCTAAACTCACATTAAACCAAAACATTCTTTATAAGGTAAGTTTTCTCTGTTATAGGTGTTTATTAACAACATCATTTTTTGTACAACTGCCAATATGCTGGACACCTTTCCTATCACACCATACGTCACCTGGTCACAGTTTGAAGAATACTGATGCACTACGCTCACCCTGCTCTCTAAAAACACAGAGACGGTGGCATGTGCTTTCTGAACATGAAGCTGTTAGACAGAGACGTTGTGTTTTGTACCAGATTGTTAGATTGTGTTTGGGAGCGTCACAGTGCCGATCAGTATTTCTACACTTCTGTGATGGCTTTGGATATATATATATATATGGCTTTGTCTGTGTGCCTGTGATTCTTAACCAGAAGAGGGCCTCAGAAAACTTGAGTAAAAATTGTATATTAAAAATAATCTATTTAGTGATATGCAACAAATAAACATGATATGTAAAATATTTTTGATCCTGGATAACGCTGCTGATGCTGTGTATGCACAAAATGGGAATTGTGTGCATTCTTATTTCTCGACTAATATATCTGGATGTATAAAGAAATAATATTTGGGGAAAAATGGCAAGTTGTATTACATTAAAATGATTAACCCAAAATTAATTTAATTCAATTATATATTACAAAAAATTGGACATTGAATAGGTTTTTACAGTATCTCAATGTTTAGTGAACTTAATATTAACATTTTAAATGTTGAATAGATTAGATGATAGTTTTTGGTATAACGACAGTCATTAGATTTAAATGATTTAACAGAAAATGTATTTGATAAACTGGTAAATGTAAAATTGGAATTTCTTTATATATGTATAGTAAATTTGATATATAATATTTATTAATTCAATATTTACATTTCAAATGTTGAATATATTAAATGTATGCAACAGGAAACTTATTTATGTAAAATATTAAACGAGTATAACATTTTATATTTCTTATAAAATCTGGGGCCTGTTGTACAAATGCAGTGTACAGTATGTACAAAATGGGAAAATTCAAATGCGCTCAATTCTCAACGAACATCTGGATTTATAAAATAAGAATATTTTTGGTGATCTGCCAAATTTAATGATTATTTCACAATTTTTTATAAAATGATGTATAAAAATATAATTGTAAAGGTTTAGTATCTGTGTAGTAAGTTGAGTTTATTAAATATTTAAATATTAAATGTTGAATGTATTAAATGTAAGCAACACGTTTAAACAAATGTAATATCATAAAAAGCAAGGGCCTGATGTTTAAATGTGTATGCGCAAAATGGGAATTAAAATGTGCGTATGCAATTCTCCAGGCCAATTTATAAAATAAATGAAAATATATACAAATACTTTATAATATTTTTGTTTAGTTTTAAAAACTGAATTTTGTGTTAAATATACAAAGCAGATCTCTAGATGATTTACAGTTGATAACTTCTGACAGCATTTCAGCAGTACAAGAGAGAAAACCCAAGTCTTTGATTTATTGTGTGTGGCAGTTAGAAAGGGTTGAGAAATACAGTGTTAAACTGTAAATCTGCCTCACTATTAACTCTCATCTTGTGCTATCCCAGCATCCCCTGCTCCTCCCTATGGCATCACTGTGTTGGAAAGTGTGCGGGACTCGATGGTGTTGGCATGGAAACAGCCCACTTTCATTGGCGGCGCTGACATTACCGGCTACTTCATAGATTACCGTGAGGTCATAGGTGGAGTGCCGGGAAAATGGCACGAGGCGAACATCAAGTCCATCAGCGAGCGAGCGTATAGAGTGAGTGTTACTGCTGCACTTTGATATAAATCTGACAACTTGAAGGTCATCTTGGAAACGTTTTGCAGTTCATATTTATACATAGTTGGAGATTTCTAACTCGCATTTATTCATTTTCTCCAGGTGTCGGACCTAAAGGAGAACATGCTGTACCAGTTCCAGCTACGCGCTGCCAATATGGCTGGCGTCGGCATCCCTTCTCTGCCCAGTGAGGTATTCAGATGTGAGGAGTGGACCATTGCTGTTCCTGGTAAAGAAAAACTCATTTAAAACATATTTAGGCAAGCCACAGTGTCCCTGTAAGATAATAAGATTGTCAAGAAGTACAATCTCTTTGTTTTTTTCAGGACCACCCCATGACCTCCAAATACAAGAGGTTCGAAAGGACTCTGTGGTGTTGCTATGGAAACCACCTGTGTACCAGGGTCGTGATGCTGTCAACGGATACTACGTTGATATGAAGGAGACCGATGCAGACTTTGAGATGTGGAGGGGTGTTAATGAGAAAGCCACTGATAAGGCGTACATGAAGGTTTGTGTGTGATGCAGCCGATGCGGTGGGCTGGTCGAGTTGTGACATCATTTGTTGGTCATTGCTTTTCTGTGCGGTTCTAGATCAAGGATCTAAAGGAGGGCGAGTCATATATGTTCCGTGTGCGAGCACAGAACAAGGCTGGTGTAGGAAAAGCATCAGAGGCCACAGAACCGGTCAAGGCCGTGACTAAACCAGGTACTACACCCGTTGGTGGAGGGAGATGTAAAAAGGGCAAAAGTATATTGTCTTCGTTCACTTCTCACAGTGACACGCAAGGGTGACAAAATGACGTTTATTGGCCTTTAAATGGTCAAAAAGAAATGAATTGGCAAAGTAAAAGAATATGAGAGTCATCACCCAGATCATTTCTTTCCTGCAGGTACTTCAGAGATCGTGGTGGAAGTGGATGACGATGGCGTCATTTCTATGAACTTCCAGTGTTCAGAACTCACCCCTGACTCCAAATTCATCTGGTCCAAGAATTATGAGGAGATGTCAGATTCTGACCGCATGACCATGGAGACCAAGGGCAACAAGTACGTGTGTGAAGTATATGTTTTGAAACAAATTGGAATTATTGAATTAAAAGTAATGGCTTCTAATCAGAGTTTAATTGTAGGTATTAAGAATTGAATTTATTTTGGTATTTTTAGTTTAAGTGTTGAAAGTCTGACATGTTATTTGGTAGTTCAGCTATTTTGTTTTGTGCTTTTTATCAATTGTATTTTTTTACAATGTTGCAGAGTGTTTTGGTAACAGTTTGGTATTTAATAACAATAATTTTTTAGATGATTATTTGAGTGACTATATAAACAATACAGTATATAATATGATTATTATATACTGTATTTAGAAACGTTTTATTACTTTAGTAATAATAATCCTGCTTCTGATGATTGTGCCCTTTTTTATCAATTACTATCGTAATTTATCAGTTTTTCCTGTTCTCTGTCAGTTCTCTCCAGTTTGTTCCCAAATTTTTTATACATTAAAAATGTATAAAAACCTTTATATTTTAACTCATTTACTTACTCATTTATTTCAATTCAAAATATATTCTTTATTTAAAAAAGGATGTGTTAAATAACACCACATTTTTGTGTTACGGGATGGAATTTTTACATAATTTTTACATACGTTTTTTGCACAATTTAAATCAATTGTAGTGTTGATTTTGTGTTAAATAAACACTAGGGACAATACCAGGTTAAATCGAAAGTAACACAAAATGTGTTGTCCTTAACTTGACACAGTTCAGGTAAAACGGATTGTGTTGTTTTTAACACTACAGTTGTTAGATTGTAATCTTTCAGTAATGGTTATGTATTGTTGTGCAGGTCTAAAGCGATCTTTAAGACGCCTTCAGAAGAGGATCTGGGGATCTACTCTTGTGTGGTCACACACACCGATGGAGTGTCAGCCAGCTACACAATCACAGAAGAAGGTAAACATCAGCATCTCTGTTTCATTTGAGAGTGTTTACCACAATACCGGTTGATCATTCATCACATCACATCACATGTTCCGACAGGTCTAAAGGATCTCTTGAAAATCAGCCACGAGCACAAGTTCCCTAGTAAGTCCTCATGTCAGTGTGCCCTTGCAAGAGTTCACATTGGAAATGTATATATGTAAGGATGTGGAGTAAACGGTGATGTCAAGGTTCTCCTGTCCTTCTGCAGTTATTCCTCTGAAGAGCGAGCTGGCCGTGGAGTTGCTGGAGAAGGGCAGAGTTCGCTTCTGGCTCCAGGCGGAGAAGATGTCTGCCAATGGAAAAGTGGAATACGTGTTCAATGACAATATGATTTCCCAGGGAGAGGTTAGAGGAAAATAAACACACGAATTAATACATTTGCACGAAATATATACAGTACATACATTTGAGGCTTTTCTCTGTATGTTGTAGAAATACAAGATGAACTTTGATAAAAACACAGGCACTATTGAAATGTTCATGGAGACTCTGAGCAAAGAAGACGAGGGAACGTTCACTTTCCAACTTCAGGACAGCAAAGCCACTAATCAGTCCAGTCTGGTGTTGATCGGAGACGGTACATATAAACATTCACGTGCATGCACAGTACACGTGTGTGATGTGTGAATTTACACTGATGATCAAATCTCATTGGTTTCAGTCTTCAAGCAGTTACAGAAGGAATCAGAGTTCCAGAGGAAGGAATGGCACAGGAAACAGGGTAAGATACAGTGTATATGTATTTTATAATAATATATGGGCTGTCAATAGATTACATTTTTTAATCGCGATTAATCACGCGCCTTTTTGTGCGATTAACTGCGATTAATCGCACACGTATAGTGAAATTAAACATACACTATTTATTTTGTTTAACATGTTTATTTTATTGCTGTCAATCGATAAAAAAAAGAATCACACATAGCTTTTATGTTTTTAAATACACTTTTACATTCTAATAATTTCACATTTGATCTGCAAATTAACTTATTTCTTTAAAAGACAACATTATAATATTGTTGGCTTTGCAACTGATGTCTTTTTTAAAATATATAATTTTTTTCTACTAATCAAAACCCATGATAATAAGTGTGGTAGGAAATAAAGTTCTCAAACACTTTACAGTCTTTACTGATTAAAACTGATCCTCACATTGATTTCTTCTTTTATTTTGTTCTTTGATTAACATCAGTGACGGGAGGTTTAAGAACGCGGCTGCTGCACTAAGCAGGTCGAATGCGCTTCCTATTTTCTCTACTCGCATTCATTTAAGACTTTATTTAACTCGTTGAAGACGTTTCTTGCGGAAACACTAGACAAAATGTGCTTTCTGGCATAACCTTGTGTGATTTTGTTCATTCAAGCATGACAGAGAAGTTAATACAGGTGCGCTGTCTGACAGATTTTGACACGGCCTTTAGCCTGTGTGTACACCAGATGGGATCACTGACGCGTTGAGCCGTGTCCCACAGCAAGAAGCTGTCAATCTGTACTGGACCGTGTCCATACAACCATTTCAAATTGTGCCTAAACAGTGTTAATGCCTTTATATAATCATGCTCTTATTCATATTATGTAACTCTAGTCAATGATGACAGAAAAAACAGATGTTGCGTTAATGCTGTTAAATATTTTTGTTAATCTGAAAAAAATAATTGAATGCTTTAACGCGTTAACGTTGACAGACCTAATATATATATATATATATATATATATATATATATATATATATAGATATAGATATAGATATAGATATATAGATATATATGGAGAGTTTCTTAAATGTAAATGTTTTTTATTTGCACAAGAAATCAAGCCAATAGCGTTAGTTCTGGCAGGTCATGTGAGTCAAGCTCGCATCAGATGATCCTCCTCTACCTATAGAAATATGACGCAATTCAGTTAAAAGAATTCAGATAATAGCAGCTTACGGCGTTGCTCAGGAGCAATTTACCCTCCTCCATCCCCAGCTCCACCTCACATTTACAATCGGGACTTGACTTCTGTTATTCTGAGTGGCAAATACACTTGAATTATGTGTTACACTTAAAGGTCTTTAAGAACTAATGACATACTAGTTCTGTTATGTTTACCATCGCTACGCCCCCTACTGTTATTCATGCTGGCTGCATGGATGTGCAGAGAGTTTTGCCCAGAACAGGATCATACCACCAATCTAAACTGTATGCTAATTGTCAATCATTTTTGACGGTAGTGAACCTGACAGAAACACTATGTAATGTGCACTTTACAATATTCCAATGCATGTTAAGTTTGTTTTTATGGTGAAAGTTATTCATTTTGCGATGATGTGATCCTCCTGTATACGTTGCTGGAAGCTGTGTGTGTTAAATCGATGTTGTGTGTTTACTATAGGTCCACACTTTGTGGAGTATCTCAGCTATGAAGTAACAGCTGAATGCTGTGTTAGACTGAAGTGCAAGGTGAGCTCTCTCGATCTCAATTCAATTTAAAGTACTTTTAGAAGAATTGTGTTATAATATTGAATTTTACATTTACATTTATTCATTTGGCAGACGCTTTTATCCAAAGCGACTTACAAGTAGTTTAATACAGTGTCACATTACTGCAGAGCAATCAGGGGTAAGGTGTCTTGCTCAAGGGCCCTTCAGTCATGACCTGCTGGCACTGAGATTAGAACCAGCAACCTTCTGATCACAAGACCAACACTCTAACCATTAGGCCACAGCTAACAAAATTGAATTCAAATAAAAATCAAGATACTGTATGTGACATGATATATAAAAGATAAAATCTGGAACAATAAGAGAAAGAGTAATAAACATGATTAAAAACCCAGTTTTTGTATTTCTCTTGCTCTCTGTTCTTTATTACTTACAAACTCCATGTTTTAGGTTGGTAACATGAAGAAAGACTCCGTGGCTCTCTGGTATAAAGACGGACGTGAGATTAAAGTCAATGAGAAACTGGATTTCTCTGAAGGAGTGTTGACTCTGGAGATCGCTCAGGTACTGTACGGCCTCTGACAATGTTTTATTAATAACTGAAATGAATAAAACTGGAGATTAAAGCTAGAATTGAATTGATAACTGTGAGCTCAGGATTAGGGTGTCTGTCAGGTGAGGTGCATGTAATGACGACTACCAAAGTAAAACTAAATAAATCCACTGAGATTTAAAATGATTTTATTGGTTTTGTGTGTGCACTGCATACTGTATGTGTTTGTTTGTTTGCGAACGGCAGATCTCAAAGAAAGATGGCGGTGTCTATGAAGTGGTTGTGAAGGACGACAGAGGCAAAGACACATCAACCCTCAATCTCACTGATCAAGGTGACATTCATATTTTATCAAAATAAATCTTCAGATTTTCTTCTGCATCATTCCAAAAACATAAAAAACCTGCTTGTTCTTTTGTAAAAGTTTGTTGTTTTTTTAGGATTTAAAGATTTGATGAATCAGGTCTTCAGTGTTATTGGTAAGACATTTTTAATATGTCGTATTGAACATCAGTCTTTACTGTATATTATAATTTAGATCAGAGTAACAGCCTATGTTCTGTTTGTTCAGCCAACTCTTCCACTCCCCTGAAGATTCAGAGCACTGAAGAGGGAATCAGACTTTACACCTTTGTCAGCTATTACAACGATGAGCTGCACGTCACCTGGCATCACAAGTGAGGCTCTGTTAAAGTCCCAGTGAAATCAAAAATGACAATTCTTATTTTTTCATGAAATATTGCTGCGTCTATAGTAATTAGCTTATCAATGTGGGTAATTTTCTTTTTACAATTCAAGTACCCTCGTAACCTTTAGTTAAAATCTGAAAATGCACTTCTGCCCTGAAATGACTATCCATCTCAAATGACGATAATTATACGTCTTAGAAGGAGCATCCATTAACTCCACCCTTTCAACTCTGCTGCCAGTTTCCTCTTAAAATCTATGCAACAGCTGTTTAAACACATCCAATCAATTTGCAGTAAAAAACGCAAGCCACGCCCACAAATGTTCTCTGAAATGCCTTCACACTCGGAAACGTGTCAAATACGGAAGTAAAAACTTCTCGGGGACATTTGTTTCCAAATATGAATATTTGTTGTGCAATTTGGGTTATAAAGAATTAACTTAAAAGTTTACTCTGAAGAAATTATAACTGAAGTAAAACTCATTCCTAATGTACAATAAAACTAATCAAAAGCAAACTAAAACTTGAATCACTTCGATCTGTCTGTGACAGCAAAGATGTTTATTTACTATGTGTGTGTTATTTAAAGGGACGCAGCGATCGCATTCACAGATCGCATTAAGAGCGGTGTGGTGGGCGAGCAGCTCTGGCTACAGATCTCTGAACCCACCGAGAAAGACAAAGGGAAGTACGCCATTGAGTTCTTCGACGGCAAAGGAGGTCTGCGCAGGACAGTGGAACTTGCAGGACAGGGTGAGGAGACACCACTAGCTGCAATGTCGTCTAGACAGCTGTCCTCAAAGACACCACCGTATCTGAAATGCAACCTAATAAAGGGATACTTCACCCAAAAATGAACATGCTGTCATCCTTTACTCTCCTTCGAGTGGTTCCCAATTTGTATAAATTTCTTTGTCATGATGAACACGTAGATAGATATTTGGAAGAATGCTTATTAGATCTTGACTCCCAAAGTGGGACAGCAAACCGTTCTGAGGCGCTTTAAACCAGCAGTGTTAACTATGTCCTACTATGGGAGTCAATGGGGGGCAAGATCTGTCTGGAACTCGAATGTTCGAAATGATGACAGCATTTTAGGTAAACTATTCCTATAAGTGACCATTCCTGTAGCTCAGTGGAAAGATCATTAACAGCGCAAGGTTGTGTGTTGGATCCCAGGGGATTGCAGACAGCTATGTATAAATGTATAGGATAATGCAATGTAAGTCACTTTGGATAAAAGCATCTGCTAAATGCCTAAATCTAATGTAAATGTAAATTTGACAAAGGACAGTAATTTTTACTTTTCCTGAAAAACTACGAATTTGGACATCCAAGGTTTTGGAAGGACAGCAGTGTTATGTTCGATACATCGGTTATGATGTCTAAACATACTCCGTCTCAGCTCATGTCCAGGTTAATGTTTGTAATGAATTTTCATGTGTGAATAAATGGATGTTTGTCTTTCAGCGTTCGATGATGCATTTGCTGAATTTCAAAGACTCAAGTAAGCATACTGGATATTAACACAAAGTTTATATAGGCCTAACTCAAATTAATGTTTATGTCTTCCACATTTAAAAAAAATGTTTTGTCGCAGGTCTGCAGCCATCGCAGAGAGAAGTGAGTAGAAGAATGCAGAAACACTCCTCTTCATCTTTCACTCCTATGAGATTCAAATTGAATCTTTGAATTAAACATTTGATGTCACACATTAAAGAAATGTCAACATCCAACATCAATATGGGCAAAGGCATATAGTTTTCCTGGTGTTGTGATCATAGTTTCCATCTGTTTCATGCTAACCGGATCTGTTTGTCTTTGTATTATTTCTCAGACCGCGCTCGTGTGGCTGGTGGGCTGCCTGACGTCGTGACTATCCAGGAAGGAAAGGTAGCGAAAAATTGCAGATGAGATCTCTCCAATTCAGTTATTTCTCCAAGAAATCAATGAGACTAAACACAGAGCAAATGGAAACTTTTGTTGAATTCTCATCTGCGTCTTAAATATTTGTCAGAAGAGATGTCAACAGTGTCTCAAACGGAGCTCAGATTTGTCACGCTTGCAATCAAAAGTCAATATTATTGAATTATCTCAATATGAACTCAAACATTTCTCATCCAATTGACCCAAATCCAGATTATTTTGCATCTACAATCTGCAACCATTTATACGGTGGCAGGGAAGAGCAAATCAAAACAACAAATCACAAAACTAATAACACATCTAAAAGCAAAATAAAAATACAAAAACACAATTACAAATCTTGTATACTCCTCCATACTCTTCATAGATTTCAGCAACTGTCCCATGTGTTATTGTTTTTATTTCCCCTAAGCAATATTAGGAGAAACATCTGAGAAACTGAGATACTAAACCTCCTGAAACTTCTGAGCAATAGCGTATCAACTTTAATGAATATGATTGTTTTACTATCTTCAGTATGTGTTTCTATCGTTCAGGCTTTGAATCTGACCTGCAACATCTCAGGAGATCCGGTGCCCGAGGTCACCTGGCTGAAGAACGAGCGCGAGATGGTTTCTGATGATCACTACATCCTCAAATTCGAGTCTGGCAAGTTTGCCAGTTTCACCATCACCGGCGTCAACACGTCCGACTCCGGCAAATACAGCATCCTGGTGAAGAACAAGTTCGGTACAGAGAGCGGCGATTTTACTGTAAGTGTCTTCATCCCAGACGGAGAAAAGGTGTCTTCATCACAGACGAAGAAAAAATAAAGCAAAGAGAAAACAAGTGAACAAAATGGGAGTTTGTTATTAAATAACTTAAAATTATATGTACGAAAAAAAGGAAAATGAACAAAATATGTAGAAAACAACCATCTCATGGGAATTCGTACATGCGAAAATGTGCGATTATTAGAAAAACGCATTTTGCATTTTGATGTTGTGTTTAAAGAAAACCTGATTCATATCATTAAGTGCATTTTGGTAGGTTTAAGTTAATATATTTATTGTTGACAGTAATGCCCCTTTATTCATTCATTTGCATTGCATTGAATATCTGAAGGTCTTTACTCGATGAAGAGTATCCTAGAATGCTGCTAATATCTTCGTTTTGCAAATAAAATTCGAAGTGTTGGTACAAAATAATGTCAAAATAATATCCCCATAAATAAGAAACAGAATTTCTGTATAGTTGCAGTTTTAAAGTAAAATTTTACAGGGTCATTTTCTCAGTTCCATGCCCGTATAGAAAGAACACAGTTCAAGTCCAGGATGTGTTGTGTTTTATTGTGCGTTTGGCTTTTCTTGTGTTATAGATTCAATGAGAAACGGATGCACTAACTGTGCATGAACCTTAGGCAGTCAGGGAGAAATGAAAGCTCTATTATTTCAGTTTATTTCCATCCTGAATATCGGGGATTCAGTCCCGGGTGGGATGTTGCACTCATTTGAGATGAAAGATTTCTGTGAATGCGTCACTAATAAATGCACTGCATGTGACATCACTCCCTCCCAAAATGGAGTCATTTTGTCAAAGCATAAAATCTGTGAATGTTACGACCTCACTTCCTGTTTTACCTCACAGAAAATCTCATGTCATTTCAAATAAATGGATCACACGTTCTCTCACCCTCCTCTCTGTGTGTGATTTCAGTGTCTTGTTGATGTTCTTTTCCCTCTGTCGTCTCCTTTTCTCCTTCACACTGCACATCCCTTCTTCCTGAATCCTGCATCTGAGACTGTGACGTCATCCTTTCACCTGAACCCTCGACACCCGACTGAACACAGTCACCAACTTTACCTTTTTCAACTCCACACCTAACCCGCACATACAATTCACAAATACGGTTGTTTTCGTAAATGAATAAAAAAATATATATTTAGGAATATAAAACTTTTATGGGAATCAAAATGGTATTGGTATAAAGGTGAAGTGTTATTTTTGTGCCACCGGTGTGCACAGTACATCTTTGCTATCTATTGTGTATTTACTCGTATAAAAAAAGAAAGTTTTCGGGATAGGGGCATATTTAAAGAAAAACACATTTTACTTTGACATAAACTCCGTTTTAAAGTTTAGGAATGTTTAATGTTTAAACACGTTTGTTTCTTTCATTACACAACTTTCGTAATGAAGGACTTGGACTGAATAGTGAACTAAAGTGAACACTGTAAAGAATTTCTGTAGAAATTACAGCATTACTGGCAACGGTTTGCAGTAACTTACTGTAGATAAACATGTATGTAATTTACTGGCAAAAGTGTGATCAAAGATAAATGATCATTAAACACTAACAAAAGTCTTTATCCATATAGGAAAAAACTATAACTAAAAGTCTCATGCACAGCATTCCGGGAACCAAAAATCCACATAAACCTTTTTCATTTTATAGTTTTTTTTCTGTAAAGATAAAGTCTTATTAATGTTAATTTATCTTTGAACAAACTGTGATAAATATAAAACTGGCAACTAGCTGCATAACTACAGCAAAAATGTTTACAGTGCAGGTTATAAGAGGTCAAAATAACACCTTTCCAAAACTAAAATGTGTGTAATTCCATAGTTTTTATGTGTTTAAAAATATTTTGAAGTGGGAAAAGTGAAAATAAGTATCTAAGTGACCCTAAACCTTTACATGAAAGTGTACATCTATGGAGTGAATAAGCATCTTTAAATGCACATAAAAACTCAGTAAGGACATTTATCAAAGATTTTTGTGACTAGAGAATCCTGTAAACGTAAAGATTACTTTCAAACTCATCCTAAAATCTGCTGCAAGTGTTTCTATACAGTATACTGTATATAATAAATGTCACAGTGTTTACACGGTGAATCGAGTGATAAGAGAATCAACTGATAAATAACTTCATAATAAATAACCAATAAGCTGTGATAGTAGAAACCGTTTTAAAGGGACAGTTCGCCCAAAAATGAGTCAGTATCAGTATAAATGTCTTTGTTGTAATGAACACAGAGGAAGATATTTGGACGAATGCGTGTAACCAAACAGTTCTTGGCACCATGGACTTCCATAGGAAAAAATACAATGGTAGTCAAAAGTGCCCCAGAACGGTTTGCTGTCCTACATTCTCCAAAATAAATGATTTGGTGTTCAACAGAACAAAGACATTTACACAGATTTGGAACAACTTGAAGGTGAGAAAATTGTGTTTATATTTATTCATTTAGCAGATGTACAGTTCAAATACAATTCTGTCACCGTTTATTCGTCCTCATGGCATATAAACTAATAAAATAAATGTATTTGGCTCTTGTGTCGAACACAGCAAAGTCATACAGGTTTTATGGGTGAATTATCTTTTAAGAGCCAAGTATAGGCATAGTTTGTCCAAGTTCATAGTACTTTACTCATTGTATATGTGCGGTAATTTTTTTCTATATATAATACGTACAGTAAGGAATAATTGACGGCAGGCCATTAAATTATTTTTTATTTCATTATTTTCCAAGAATTCAATGGACTGGAGTCGATTATTAGCTTAGGCTATACCACGACTACCACACCACAAGATGTTGTTCCGATGTCTTATCTCAAGACATTTGTAAGGTGTTTGTCCTGGAATGCATTTGTTGGTAGGACTAATTTCTCACGCATCTCATCTGAAGCCATTGCTTGAGCCTGCATATGTAGAAAACATTTGATAAAGCGATTTCTGCGCCAGCTGCGGTTCTCGCAGTGGCATGGAAAGCTTGTTGCTGTGTTTAAAGTCTCGTGTACCCATCCCACTGACTAATTTAAGCTGTTGTTTTTGTTATTTTCGTGTTATATGTTAAACACGCTGATTGTGTCATGTAGTTTCCTGTTACCTTTGATATAGGTCCTATGCTTTATGCTGGATTCACACGGTACGCGACAGTCGCGTCTGTCCAGTTCATTTTGAAAAAGGGAAACATGCGGTAAGGGGCAAAACGAAGGTCGCTTCGTTGACGGTGCAAATCGGTGCTCGTGCATACAAAATCCCGAAACTTCCTCGGGCACTGCTCTTTGCAGCCAAAGATACAAATATTTTCTCTTTGTGTGAACAGCAGCGTGGTTATACAACCAGAAATGAGTCTGCCGACCCTGGCAAATGTCATTCACATGTCATTTCATATAAGTGTATGTACTGTACCGCACTGGCCCAGGATCTGTATGTGTGTGTAATCTGTGCCACTTGCTCTTGCCAGATAAAAGTCACAGAGGATATGGGAGATTATGGGGTCATTTCATACCTGGCTGATGCTGATGGAAATGTGACTGTTGGACCTACAACACCTTTATCCACCAGTCATTCATCTAAACTTCCATCCAGATCAACACCCGCAACACTGACCCCAGTTGCACCAATATCCGCCTCAGTTACCCCAGCTACACCAACACCTGCCCCAGTAAACCCATCACCACCAACACCCACCCTAGTGACACCAGCATCACCAACACCCAGCCCAATGACCTCATCCCCACCAACACCCACCCTAGTGACACCAGCATCACCAACACCAACACCCAGCCCAATGACCTCATCACCACCAACACCCGCCCTAGCAACACCAGCATCACCAACACCCAGCCCAATGACCTCATCCCCACCAACACCCACCCTAGTGACACCAGCATCACCAACACCCAGCCCAATGACCCCATCACCACCAACACCCACCCTAGTGACACCAGCATCACCAACACCCAGCCCAATGACCTCATCCCCACCAACACCCACCCTAGTGACACCAGCATCACCAACACCCAGCCCAATGACCCCATCACCACCAACACCCACCCTAGTGACACCAGCATCACCAACACCCAGCCCAATGACCCCATCACCACCAACACCCACCCTAGTGACACCAGCATCACCAACACCCAGCCCAATGACCTCATCCCCACCAACACCCACCCTAGTGACACCAGCATCACCAACACCCAGCCCAATGACCTCATCCCCACCAACACCCACCCTAGCAACACCAGCATCACCAACATCTGCCCCAGTTACCCCAGCACCCCCACCCACCCAATCCATTCCCACACCAGAGGATCTAAAACAAAAGGCAATGACTGAAACAATCACATCATCAATGCGTAAAGGTGAGAAAGTGTGCAGAACAAAAAAAACATAAATACATGATAATCGTTATAAACAATGTGGTGCTATTTTGTTGAAGTAACGTTGTTTCGCATCGACTTTGCTGTAGAGTCAAAAACTGTTGAAGATCTCGCAGACTCCGTTCCTGCACCCGTGGTCACGTCTGCCGCAGAACCCGATCCAGAGGAGTCCACAGCCGCTCCTGGACACTAAACAATGAGCTGGTGTGAAACATTTAGAAAAACTTGAGTGCTAGAACTATATCATCTACATTATATGATCTAAATGAAACTGGTTGCTTTTGCTGTGACTGATGACTGTACCACACAAACAATAGACCTGCAGAAGCATATGACATGTTTCAGGACTTGTTGTGTACTAGAGAACATTCTGAGTCATTTAGTCATAGAGTACTTTTGAAAATAAATAAATAATCAGTTGATCAAAATGATATTGCAAACATATGATGCATGCAAGAAATCGTTTTTAGCGATTTATCTCCAGAGAATAAAGATACACCAGGTCATTCTCTCACTCAGATTAAGACACGCGTATCTAAATTAGTAAGTAGACTCAAAAGTTGGGTGTTTGGTAACATAAATTCGTTCACAAGCCAGCAGATGTTGTTTTCCGTAATTACATATATTTAACAGTTTGAGACATTTACAGCATGTAATACAAGTTTCTGTTGATTTAAATCTGTCAATAAATATTATACAACTAGAGACCATTTCAACATTTTCTTCAGATTTTCTGAATGTACTATTTTTAGGTATGTGTTTAGGTAAAACAATAATTTCTGTGAATTACTAACAATATTTCTTCCGTATTTTAAATAAAAATTAAAACTGGGAGAAACAATGGGCAAGTTAAACATTTCCTCAAATACTGCAATGAAAACAAGTTCATATTTACCTTAAAGCAATACAAGAGTCATAATTCTACACTTTAGGACAAATTAAAAACATATTTTTTATGTGTTAACCTTGATTTTTCTCACAATTTTCATACTTGCTGTCTTGCTGTCAGTCTTTCACATTGCTGTCGGATGACTTTGTCACTCCTAAGGTTTGATTTTGTTGACATTTAACAAACACTGGACTGAAATGGCCACAATACTTCTAGATATTATATTTGAATGAAATTTGGTCTCTTAATAATCTCTTATATTTTTCCCAAACATAAAGTCAGCTAACATTTCAAATGAGTTGTAGTTTGGTTATCAGTTTATGACATGATATCCTGAGTTCTCCATATGTTGGTTTTCGGCATAAATAAAAAGCTCATAAGTGTAAAAAAGGCTTCGGAAAGTCACATGAGTGCCTCAATCTCCTGACTTTATACATCTTAAGCATATACAGATCCAAACTGGGCTCTTGCAGCGATCGCATTTCAATTCTTTTTTTATCGTGATCAACTTTCTTTCTGGGAGTGAGATGCATCCTGTGAATCATCTTGAAATTAATCAGCTGGTGTTCAGGATTTTTAGATGCATTAGTCCATATAGACTCCCAACACTCCTGTCCATACTGTCTTTTGAGCCAACGCTGTTAACGTCTCTGTACCAAATCTTAACAATTGGCTGCTCTTTATAAGAGGCTTCCGAAAACACCAGGTGTAATGATGAAACCATGCCCCTACCTCGTATGAAGTTATGAGCTTATGTTAAGTGAGACGGGGAATACTAAAACCCCACCGGACACCATATGCACGCATTGCTGATCTCAGTCGCAAATAGAAGAAAAATGACCAGGTTACTGCACCTAGTAAGTTATATTGTGCACGTAAATAAGTAAATGACCGCAAACCATTGTTCACCCAAACATCAGCCAGCACATTGAACCCTCTGCCACTCCAGTCCGGGAAAACAAAAGGTTTATTTTCTTAGAGAAGTTTATGATTACGGATCAATGGAGAATGGGAAGGTCACTTGTAGTCATTGTGGGAAAACTTTGAAGCAGCCTGACAGATATACAGAAGATATGCGATTATTGGACCAGAACGTTTTTTGCACTGTTCAACGGAACATTAGACTAAATCAATCGCTGGAATGCCAAATTCAATTCAATTGGTAGCCAAGATACGGCTGAATCTGGATTTAACCATGCAAAATAAATGCCCAAAGCTTCAAATCTGGCAGTGCAAGTCCACCCGCATTTTTGTGTTGAATATTTGATCGTTCCAAATGAACGTAGAGACCAGTCTTTATAATTTAGACCAGTAATCTAATGGTGATTGCAGAAAAAACGAAAAGAAACCCGTGCTTGTAAAGAAAGGGGTAAGACCAACGAGTCCACCTCCACGAAAGTAATCACACCCTGGAAGTTTTTTAAAGCTATCGTGTGTAGACAAGGATAAATATCTAGTCAAGTCTTTGTTAGGTTTAGGTAACCATATTAGCCATATTTGCATTGTTATTAAAAGAACTGATCCCGAAAGAAAAGATCTAACTCAGGAAAGATTGACACCTTTTCATACGTATAAGAGCATCCTTCAACTCATCCAATGTAACGATGTAATGAAAGCGTCCAGAGATGTGGCCTCTGCTTCAGAGAGACGTTTTAGTGTCAAATCTTGAAGAAAGTTATCGCATCGAGTCTTTTTAAAGATCATGTCTGAACTGTATAGTTTCTGATAGAAATATTTTACATATATATTTATACTTTTAGGTTCACTTATTAACCCATTAGGAGATTGAATTGCCGTAATATTTAAGCATTTCTCATAATTCTTTAATCTAAGAGCCAAAAGATGACATGGCTTAGCATCATTAAATTTTATGTTCTTCTGACCTTATGCATTAAGAACTCAGTTATATGTCGTAACAGTGAATTTAGTTCTAAACCTAATACATTTATTTATTTTTGAACATCCTTAGAGTGGAGGTTTTGCTGATGATTCTCCAGTCTATTCAATTTAGCCTCCAAAGTGCCTATTTCTTTAAATCTAGATTTACTCAATTGGGATGCAAAAGATATAGAAAACGATCAAATGCATCCCGGTTGAAAAGAGGATCGTCCACCGTCCCATCATTTTCCCCTATAAACCAATTCAACCCTTCCCTGAGCATTGCACAGAAATCCTTGTTTTGTAACAATGTGGAATTAAAACGCCAACGTGATGCTTTATTAGGTGCAGACTCAAGAGTTTGGCTAAGACCATACTATGATCTGATAATGGACACGCTAATACATGTATTTCAACATTGTGTACTTTTGAGTATTAGAAATAAGAATATAATCCAGTCTAGAGTAACTTTTATGTCTGGGAGAGTAAAACGTATTTTGCCTCTTTGAGGGATGAAAAATTCTATATACAGTATGTCAATTAAACTAAGAGCAGACATAAACGTACAAAAATCAATCGAAGATAGATACTGTGTTGGATAATTGAACACAAGAACGAGTTAATAAGTAAATAAGTAAACAGTCTTGGATTAGAAGCAAAGTCTTGGTAAGGGTAGAAGAAAAAGATGGATCAAAATAAGAGAAATAAATGTGAAATTCTTGCCCGCAATGACCGTTTTAAAGTACGATACCTTACCTTCTTCACAACTATACATCTTTAAAAGGCTCAATGAGAGTTCATGCTTGAAACACGATCAAAGGACCCCTCGATTTACTATCAAAAGAAGAAAAACCGGCTATGTGATATAACTTATTGGAGCATTTTTGGATGTCCGATTTCTTCAGTTGTGATTCTTGGATCCACCTAATGCCTTTGCAAGTAATCCAAACATGTACGTGTTTATAATAGGATCTTATAGCGCATTAATGTTTCAAGTAGCTATATGGAGAATATCTGTTGTCATAGTTTAGCTGTAAAATAACAAAACATATTGGAATCACAGACATATAAAGTCCTGCAAAGGGAGAATTGGTAACACGGATATTATCCCTATCGCTCAGGTCCTCCAAATCTGTCATCTTTTCCTCAAAGGTCGTCGATCCGGCAGCACATTTTGTCGTAGTTTTACTCCGCCTTACCGACATGACTGTTCGAGCTGGAATATCTATCACATAGCTCTCTCACGCAATTAAAACATCTGGAAAGTTCTGACTGAATATTATCCAACTTGCAAAGTTTTAAAGTGCACATCGTCCTCGTCTCTTGCTCACCAGACGATTTGCCTTGACGGGAAGTCATGTCGTGATCCCCAACGTCAAATCATAAAACAAAGTGACGAGTAAATGTTAAAAAACATGGATGTTTAAGTGAAAAAACACTAAACTGACATCACGCTCACCGGCCATGTGACCCTTCCCGCATGTCGATCCTGAAAGCCAGTACCTTATCACAACATTGCATCTCTACAAGCCAGCCAGTTAATGGAGGTCAGGGCTTTTTAAGTATAAACAACCTCAATATACGTATAAGGTATACTCTTCATTCCCCTCATAGCGTTACCTAATAAAACTGCTGCTGACAATTTTGCTCATATTAAATAACCATGTTATTATTTGACATGAGTATACAAAGCTTGTGTCATGAAATGCAGCTCATGTATAATTGTTGTTCAGTAATAGCTCTAATCATGACTTAGGATCTTAATAATGTTGCTGTAGTCACATGCAGATTTACAGTCACATGCTTTGTGTGTGTGTGTGTGTGCGTGTGTGTTTGGTCGGTCACAGGATGCATTGAGCAGGTGCACTAAAAGTGTCTTTTATCATTCACGCTGGAGCTCAAACATCAACACCTCAGGTGAGCAGCTAATATCATTATTTTGCACGGAAACATCGCTGTTAAAATAAACAACCACGGAATTTTACAGAATTTTTCTGTTGCTGTTTATTTGATTTTTTACAGATTTTCCACGTAAAATGTAAAACAAAAAATACTGAATTTTACTATTTTTTTATGTATTTTTGAAATGCGGTCAAAAAACGTACAATTACAGAAAAAGACAGCAAATTTACAGTAACAAACTAGGGGAAATGTAATTTTACAGGGACATTTTTACGTTTATTTCTAGCGCCCCAGCTGCCAGAAAAGTTCAGTTTTTTAACAAGATTCATTTTTTACAGTTCAGTTGTTTTTTACTTGACTATTAAAGATAATCTGTCATTTCACAGGAGGGAAAAAATATTTTGCGTTATATTTCTGTTTCTCCAGCTTACAGAATTTTTTTAAGTGATTACTACAAACCATTAACAAATATAGCATAATCTGTATTTTGAACAGCGGCTGCTGTGTTGTTGTTGTTTTTGCCAGGGCAGAAGTTATGACTGTGCTATGGTCAAGCCACTAAGTTTAATGTCAATAAATAATGGAGGCAAAAATGTATTTCTGCCTAGAATAAAGAAGGATGCCAGTGTTGTTATAGGATACAGCATACAAACACATAAACACAGCCAAAAGCACAATCTGTTGTACGAAACTAGCTTACCCACGCAAACATCAGCCTATAATAAAGCATGGGCAAACCAGTCACGTCATAAAACACACTTCATGCTGCACAGCACATAGAAATCAACCCTAACGTTTCACATTCTGCCTGTGGATCCCCTTTAGGTCAAATAAAGAAATAACTGCGTGCATGCAAAACTCAGAAAGCATGAGGACGTTAATGCTCTGTAGAAAAAGTCTGAAATCCATTTGGAAAAGACCGCTCGTGACACTTGACCATCACTAACGCCGTGACGTCACCATGCACTTGTTTTGTCATTGTAACAGTAACGTTATTAAAACAAAAACAGTAACGTTATTAATGTTTTCAATGGATGTTATTGAAAAGACATTTCATTTACGGAGTGTCTATTTACACTAAGTACAAATAGCCCGCCCAAGGCAGCAATGCTCTTTACACTAACTGAAAATAGCTGTATTTTCTTTGGATTAAGCGGTAGTTAGATGCTATGGATACTTTTAAATAGTGGCAGATAACTTTATATTTTCACCTCAGTATTGTTGTGAATTAAACATTGTGCAATAATAGCAGAGTGTAAATTACATTTATAAAAATGATTACAATGATGGCAACTTATTGATATATTACATCACCCTAAATCTAAACTTTACAAATACAAATTTATTCTAAGTCTTAAATGAATTTTATTGAAAACAAATGCCTGATATTTAAAGTGATCAAAGAGCGTTTCCATCCACGTCCCGCTGCTATGGATCTGTATGTTTGTTGTTATGTTTCATTTGTTTGTGATGACTGTCAGAGAGCTCATGTCAGTTCATAGTGTTGTGGTGGAAACTATGGTTAGCGTTGTTCATATCTGACTTGTGTTTCAAATTGTGTTTTTGATTGAAGTTTTATTAAATGAACCGAGCTCAGTTTCCGTGTGGAAACAATTGAACAGAGCTGGATCTCAGTGTGTGTTGTGTTTGGTGTTTCATACACGCAGAAATGAGTTTGTGTTTCACTTCAGAGGATTTGCAGATAATCCACTAGAAAGGTATTAACCCTCCTGACCCGCTCCAACAACAACGGGGCAGAAGAAAGTGTGTCCTGACCGCTCACCTGACCGACACAAGCCAATCGAAGCCCTTTAAAAACTACAGACATGACTCACTGTTCTATTCTTGAATTAGTCCTAGAGCATCATGTCTTTAGTTTTAAAGGGTAAAGAATGAGCTTATTATTTCATACAGCACAGACGGGTGCTAGATGGCAGTTATTTCCATTGGCTTCCATTGTTTACTTCATTTGTAAGTCGCTTCGGATCAAAGCGTCTGCTTAATGACTAAATGTAAATGTTATTTCTTACTGTTATGCTATAAGCAATACAGAAGATCTGTCTTTGTCTGGTGTGAGATGGTTTGTCAGAGGATGTGGTTTGGTGTGTGTCTTGTTTCTGGATCGTGTCGTCTGTTGTGTCACGCGTCAACATGATTCATGTTTGGCATCTAGTGTATGTGAATCATATGGGTGTGCTAAAAGTATGCATGTGTTTGAATGAGAAATGTAAAAACAACTTTCTCAATGAATGCATGAGAACACAGTGGATGTCTTACTCTTCTTTTGAATACATTTCATGATTTTTCTCTATTCAGTCTTGTTCCTCAATTCAAGTACATTTTTATTGGTCGCAAAGACAACCACAAATTACATGATTCGACTCTATTCCAACAAGTTGAGATAAATGTTACATACCTTAAAAGACGAAAGGAGAAATAAAAACTGAGAAAAATTCAGAGAAATGATTGAACCGTAACTAATAATCTGTCAAGCATCATAAAACGTACGTTTTTGATATCCTCTTAATTATACTTATTTACGTTATACACACATTTACTGTTTTCTTTGGTACAAAATATAAATAATAATTCAAACTTGTGTTGCCTGTGATATAGGAACTACATGACCACACTACATGCATCAAGCTTTCTCGGTATATTAGATATAAAACAAACTGGGTTGAATAAAAACAAACAAAAATTAAAGCTGCGAGCAGCGATGTGCGGGCCCTCGGGCATGCACCGCAATCATGTTCAACCACAACCGTCGGCATGAGGAACAGTGAAATGTATGCAACTTGCAAACAGGGAGTTCCATTATAGGTTTTTCCGTGCCATATTTACTATTGCCATATGGTGGCGCTATGACTTTTGGTGAACACTGACGTGGATATGTGTTCAGGACAGGAGTCTCGTCGAACACGTGAAGTTTGAGGCCGGTCGGATATCGTGTGCCTGAGTTACTATAGCTTCATGTTTCATGGCGAAACATCAAACTTTGTCAGGCCACCACGGACATTGTTGTTTATTTTTACGTGTCATATTTCCTGTTGCCAGCTGGTGGCGCTATAACTCTATCTGAATATTACCATGTAGATGTACTCAGCCCAGGACTTTGAACAAATGTGTGAAGTCTGTGGCCTGTAGGACACTATTTGCCTGAGTTACATCAACTTCCTGTTCATGACAAAACGGCAAACTTTGGCAGGCCGCCAGGGTCACGATTCCCCATGAAAACTCTAGATCTCCGCAATTTAGCGTCGCAAAGGCCTTAAGATGAGAATGACACCAATATGACGTCGATCGGATACAAACTCTAGGAGGAGTTCGTCAAAGTACGACAGCTTGAAACTGCAAAATATTGCGCAATAACACAGAAATTTTAAGAGGCTTTTCTTCATGATCCGGGGTGTTACACGTGTCTACCAAGTTTGGTGCATGTACCTTTTGCGGATCGGTCTGGGCAGTTCTAGGTGGCGCTAGAGAGCCATTTGCCACGCCTAGTTTTAAAACCCATATCAAACGCCAAGTTCTGCAACGTCTGATGCGCGTGCAACGTATTGTGAGTTTTAGAGCATGTTTAGGCCTTCAAATTATCGATCAAAGCGGATTCGGAAGAAGAAGAATAATAAACAACACAGAAACAATAGGGCTCTGCACTGCAGAGCAAGCCGGTGGCTTGCTCTTTCGTGCTCGGGCCCTAACAAGTGAAAATGTCAAACATAATGTGTTCGTGCGGCTGCATGCTGCTGTGTTGACATTATTAATACATTTCCCGAGCCAACTTTAATATTGCCATCAGTCAGATGAATTTTACTAACAAATACTCTTGAGTAGAAATTTGGTTTCTGAAAATGTTCGCACCAAGTCACACCTATGGAAATATGAGATGAACACATCACCAGAAATAACAGGTATGAATATCAGATCTACCGTATTTATATACTGTACATTTATGCATTTTGTCTGTGGTTTGTCTGCATAAACATCAGTGAAATGGACACAATTGTCACTGGTTGCTTTTGTCCCTTTCAGGGAAATGAGTTTTGTCCGTACATATACTGAATGTGTATGTATGTGTGTCTCAGGTGGGCAGTATGAACTATGTGGGTCAGTTGGCCGGGCAGGTGTTGGTGACGGTGAAGGAACTGTATAAAGGTTTAAATCAGGCCACTCTCTCGGGCTGTATTGATGTGGTGGTGATACGACAGCCGGATGGGACGTACCTGTGCTCACCTTTCCACGTCCGCTTTGGCAAACTGAGGGTCCTGCGCTCTAGAGAGAAAGTGGTGAGTGTGTGTATCTCACAACATGCGGTGTATCTTCAAGCAGACATCAAAGTTTGATGTCTAAAAAGAGTCTGATAGCATTCATCTCAATGAGAGTAAATGAAAGTGGTCGGAGCACAAGTCTCAAACACTTTTCAGCAATATCAATTTTATGTTACAGTTACTGAAATACAGTATCAGACCAAATTTTGTGTTTAGTGTCACTTGCATTATTTATGATTAATACTCCTTAAACATAAATAACAATTACCACGTTCGATTTTTATAATAGATATATTATTACTGTCATTTTCTTCTTCTTCATCTTCTTCATTTTATATTAAAAATTGTATTTATTTAAATGACCTTAAATCTATATTTGACAATATATTAATTTTGTTTTGATTTTATATTTGTATTTCATTTAATTTGTAATGCACCCTTCTGAAACATGTTGCCACATGTTACGGAATGCAAAATAAACAAATTATAATACAAATATTATGGATAACACAAAATAACGATAATATAAAGTTTTTGCGACCTGGTGCGACGATCCCATTATAATAAGCCATTTGTTGCATCGCGCGGCGCCGCGTCTGGTGTAGACACGCTGTTAGGGTTTCTTATCACAACAGTTTTTGTTGTATTTTATGCTTTACATTATTTTGGTTCTTTACCTAAGTCAGGAGGAACATAAATATTTCTACATCATTTATGTATCGTTTGCCTGCACTTATTGAGGTCACCTCTAGTCTATCAAAGCAAATGGAGAAAATAATTCTGCAATGTAAATAAAACCGGCACTAGATTAAAATAAATGAAATTAAAATAATGAAATGAATGATCTCTTTTCATACAGGTCGATATAGAAGTCAATGGCTCACCGGTAGATCTTCATATGAAGCTGGGAGATAATGGAGAAGCATTCTTTGTACAAGAGACCCAGCAGGACAGTGTTAGTATATGATAACCTAATACTCATAATTGTTATCTTATTTCTCATCAATCTTTTTAATTCATTATACAGGAGTCAATTCCTGCCCATTTGGTGACATCACCCATCCCATCAGACTGTGACGCAGTGTTCTGGGGTGAAGAGTCAGCTGCGATTGGGTCACGCGTAGAGGGCGGGGTCGCGGAGGATGACAGCACTGTGATGAAAAAGAAAAAAAGGAAAAGAAGAAAACATAAAACGACAGAACAGAGGAAAAACCCTCCTGCGGCAAACCAGTATTTCTTTTTGACGTTAATTGAACACGAATGCTCACATCCCACCCAGAAAACTTCACATGCTCTCGTGATTTGTTAAGATTCACACAAACACACTAATAAAGTCACTCAAGGGATATCGTTGATGTGTTTTATGGTTTCAGGGTGTCGGGCGGTGAAGTAAGACAATCTCTCAGACGGTTCGACAGCTATCCTCTCTCTAATGGAGACTGGCCAACAGACAGGTGCTCATACTCATTTTCGGTCTATTCGCAAATACACAATGTGTGTCGTTCCAAAGCAGACTTTTCTAAAGAATAGTGCCTTGAAATTATTCCAAGTGAGGTGAAATAGAAACCTACAGACAATTATTTTCATAGTTATTATCACTAATGTGTATCTTATCATTTGTTTCGCAACAATACTATTTGTTTTACACTGAAAAACTTTGCTGTAGTTTTCCAGCAGGTTTGCCGGTAACTTACTGTAGATTTTTCCTCTCTAAGCATTTTTTCTTGTTTTCTTTTCAAATGTGTAAAACCTTTACAATACATTTACATAACAAGAAAAGTGACTGAGATATGAACTCTTGTTATATGAAAGAAAATATAAGAACTAGGTAAGTTTATGTTAAAAACTAAATTGTAAATTAAATCTACAGTAAGTTACTGACAATTGTTTTATAGTATATATTTCACAAATTCACTTTCATGCATTCGTTATTCTGTATGTCTCCGCACTAGTATGTATTATAAGTGCTATACACATATATTTTAATTGAATCATTGGTGACGAGTTATTTTTTTCAGAAGTATTCAGGAGGCCAGTTCTCCTATGAGTGATTCAGAACTAATGAAGAAATCCTCAGACAGATCTGATCAAGACTCACATATGCAGTGGACGTGGGGAGAACTGCCAGAATCTACAAAGGTATATATTAACTCTAATATCTGAATATCTGTGTGCGTTGTGTAGTTGGTCTCTGGGTGTAAACAGAATAGCTTAACACAGGTCAAAAACAAGAGAAAATCCACATATTAATAACTGATCTATATCTGCTCAATATTTGCTTTATTTCTTATGAGCTTTTTGTTTTTCTATGTATTTTTGTCTGAATAAGACCCCAATTCCATTCTGTCAAAAATATTTAAACGGAAATAAACTGTTAAATAATCGTTTTTCCTGTAAAATGACATGGTTTCCTGTTTGTTGTATTTTTCTGTAATTTTACGGTTTTTGGCCGTATTTAAAAAAAATGAACATTTCTAAACAAATATCAATAAAATTCAAGTTTTATGACATTATACGTAGAAAAACCTGTAAACAAAATAACGGGAAAATTCTGTAAAAACTAAAAAAATTCTGTTGACTTTTTGGCGATATATTTTTTCAAATAAATATCTTAACCAAATGTGTTTTTTGTTCATTTTGTACAATATTTCTTATTTTTACTCCATATTTAACATATCTGAATGCATACGCCATAAATATATATTGACTGAATCTATTTAGACTATATTTAAAAGCAAATATTAGTCACCTTTGGCCCCAGCTATATATAAAATATAATTATGGATTTGAAGATAGTGTGTATTGGGATAGATAATATACATCGCGTATTTTCGCATATATACTAAGCAAAAATAATAATTATGAACAGATGCATAAACTGTATTTCTGAGAAATCACAGTTGAATCTTTCAAGCTCTTATGCTTTTGTCAATTTTCAGTAGCTGCAATGTATAAAAGCAGTGTCTTACAGTCATTTTACCATGGTTTAAAATCTTCTTACCATTGCTTTCTCACTTCTTTGGCAAACATCATGCAGGTCATTCAGAGAGATCGAGCAGAATCCCTTCAGACCAGCAGCATTACTCTATCAGAGAACACACACTTCAGAGTCATCACTGATGATGTAATGACACGCGGTCTGCCGTCTACTGAACGTGTCTGTCCGATCCTCAGACCTCAACCCAGAACTCCTCAACCCCACACAAACAAACCACAGACATCTAATTCTGAACACCACACGGGACGTCCTGCATCACAGCATCAGACACATCTGAACACACACCTGAAAACACACCTGCTGGAACATCATCCGAACAAACTGACTCCACATACATCCAAACTGGAGCCTCACATTCCCAAAGCATCATCAGACCCGGTGGGCGGTCCTCAACCTTCAGATCATCCGCTGGGAGGCGTGAAGGAGATCTCACCTCAGTCTCAGAACGTCTCAGAAAAACACTGCAAGAGAAAAGGTAAGGATAAGAATATTGTCACTGCTCTTCTCTTCTGTGATGATATAAACCACGGTTATATATAGTACATATCAATATTTCAGCGCCCATTTCAAGTTTTGACCACACAATGGTCTTGTGTTTTGTATTTTTACTCATTATACCAAAACAATATTGAACAACTTAAAATTAAACAATAAAGATGGAAATTGACTGATACTATGATTGATTGATTTTTATTCAACTTAAAATAATATTGTTACCGTGATTTATTTTGTCCACAGTAATCCAAAACCCCAATTTCTTCATAAACATATTTTGCTGTACACCAGAAAAAAATAGATTTGTGACTGAAGAGCGTGCTAGAATTTCTGATCTCTTGTATTTGTGATCATGAATTGTGGGCTGTATAGCATATGTTCAGAGTAAGATGTGTGTTGTGTCGAGTTGTGAGGAAGAGAAGTCATCATCAAGGACCTGAAGACATTTACCTGGATGACCTCCATGGGCTGGAACCACACGTAGCTGCTCGCTACTTCCCCAAGAGGTACAAACAATGTGTTAATAAGACTGATGGATTCTACAATCTTCATTCGTTTCAAACCTCCATAGTCTTTATACAAAAGTAACTTAACATCCCAGATTTACTGTAAACATGACTCAGACTGTACAAAGCTTTGAAAGAGCAATCATGATGTTTTGGTGTTTTGATGTTAGTGATGTGTTTGGGGGACACTGGGAGGAAGACTGTGAACGCTCTTCATCTCCACAGTCAGTAAGCAGCGGCACAGCCGCAGACAGCGGAACAGAGTGTTCATCTGAACCGGCCGCCGATCTGCTGTCTGTGTCTCTGTCTCTGTGTGGAGGTCTGGGAGATGATGCACACATCAACAAGGGTACGAAAATCTACAACACACATAAAGACTGAAATATGAATCCACTTTAAAAGTCCTTAATGTTTGATTTGTAATGTTTGTATTGCCTTCTGTAGAGACATTTCTGGAGCATATAGTCACATATCAGGAGTTTGCAGACAATCCAAACATCATTGACAATCCAAACCTGGTGGTGAAAATCGGCAACCGGTAAAGTCAATCCTTACCTGGGTTTTACAAAACAAAACAAAACACATACAGTTTCTAACATAAATCCAAGCTGTTATTGTTAGGTCTTCCTTTTAGACTATAGACACTTAAACAAATCAATAGACTTCAGGAACGGCATAAACGTCTTTTAATGTTCACATTGCACTTGCATGTAGTTTTCAGAACACATCGCAGTAACGTCACTTTTTAGACTTTAGCAAGTTAAAGCAACAGTATGTGTGTCATACATAAGAGCTTTAGCATCTTTAAAGGTGGAGTGCCACAGTGTTTCATGCATTCTGGCGGATTCACATGTTAGACTCGTCAAAAAACGAGTTGGAGGTATGACGTAGTATTTGTGTCCACGATACACTTCCCCAGCGTTCGCAAAGTTTTTTCGAACATGAAAATCCGTTTCGTAACTTTTCTCAGTCCCTTATTGGACTATGGGGTGTATGCATATGGGATCACTTCCCTAACATCTCAGCCAGCTAGGTCACTTCCGCTCACATAGCACAAAGTGGATATCTCACCAAGTGATAACGATTAAAAAGCCATATAATTCGTGTGCCTTCATAATATAAAAATAAAATCTGAGAGTGCACTTCCTTCCTGAATGACTTGCCATTTTAAGTGACGTATTTTAGACGGCTTGGGCGGAGCATCTATTAACTCCTCCCCTTCAACTGTTTTGATCCATTTCAAAATGCAACGCCGTTTTATGCATCCAATCAAATCGCAGATACAGACGAGAGCCCCGGCCACTATTTTTCTCTTTATAAATTCCTTTTCAATCGGAAGTAAAAACAAACGCAACTTCACGGGGACTTTAAGTGCCTCTGTGATCTTTAAGTGCTCTGTGAAGTTCACTTTGCTCCTTTCATATTTGTTGATATGAAACGGATCGCCTGAAGTGCTTCTCCTTTATGGTCGATGTATTGCGAAGTGTTTGAATAATAAGACTCACGCTGTTGATCGTAATCCTTGTTCCCTATGGTGCCGGATGTAACAGCCTGGCTGGGATCTTAAAGGAAGTATGTCATCGGCTCATACAGTATGCAAATACCCGTGCATTTCCGCATTTCGGTGAAGAATGTTTTATAAACAGCGGATATAACGCGGGATTGGGAGATCATTTTTTAAAGATCATTAGAAACATTTCAGTCAAGCCTTTCCAAATTTTTGACTGGTACTGTATCAACGGTGTATAATTAAGACATAAACAAAATAAACTTTTTTTCATACATAACATTTTGTGTGTATTAACTGTATCGGATGTGTCCTGTTTACAGATATTACAACTGGATGTTGGCGGCACCGTTGATTCTCAGCATGCAAGCGTTTCAGAAGAATCTTCCCAAGGTTCGACTTTGTGATAATAAGAATGTACAAATAAAAATAATACATGACAAGCGGCTGATCAGATAATGTGTTTGTCTAGGCTACCGTGGAGGCCTGGGTTAAAGAAAAAATGCCCAAAAAGACGAAGGGCTGGTGGTTCTGGAGAAAGAATAAGGTCTGTAAAAGACTCGCAGTATATACCGTATATAAGTGCACAGCACATGCAAGAAGAACGGGTGCTTTTTGTATATTCACATTCAATCTATTCTTCTTTCAGTCACAATCCACAAAACAAGAGACAACGAATCCAGAGAACACAGGAGGATTTTACCACCCAGACGAAAACAGACCTTCACAGTGAGCTTTAGTGTTTTTATCATTCCAGTGTTCATATGGTGTAGTTACAAACACAAATACAAATCCATTGACGTGAGCTCAGATGGTGATGTTTCTCAGACAGGTGACAGCGGACAGCTCGAGTGAAGAGGAATCCAGAGAACTGAACCCAGCCGCGTCAGAAAACAATCACACTCCCTCGTATAAGAAATCCCTGCGACTCTCATCAGAGCAGATTGTGAGATCATTTTCACACACAACATCTCATATTCTCAACTTACACCTCTTACAGGCTCATGTCCGCATTTGTGCGTGTTTGTGTGTTTCAGGCCAGTCTTGGGCTCAAAGACGGACCCAATGATATTGTGTTCAGCATTACGACGCAGTTCCAGGGCACATGTCGATGTGAAGGAACCATCTACTTGTGGGCTTGGAGTGACAAGATCGTCATTTCCGATATTGACGGCACGATCACAAAGTATAAAATGTTTTAAGGAAATGATTGATCTGTGTGTGCTTTATTCAAAACCAGAGTTCTGTTTCCTTCACAGGTCTGATGTACTAGGTCAGTTTCTTCCTCAGCTCGGTAAAGACTGGACCCATCAGGGCATCGCCAAACTTTACCACACCGTACATGAGTAAGATCACACACACGGACAAATCCACAGTGTTAGAGACATAAAAAAATGCATGTGATCTATGTATTATTATGTATAGATTTTGAATGCATCACATAACTTGAATCAATTATACATATTAAGTACAGCCACAGATAAAATGAAGAGATTCAATCTTTCAAATCATCATTTCTAGATGTATTGTGGTCATTCCAGTCCACAGTTTCATTTCAACGTATTCAAACCTGTGACATGAAGTCATCCAAAAGCAATATGAAAGACCGAAAGCACGACAAGACACATGAATTCATGTGATCACATACGTTTTTAAATATTCCTAAATAAACTTATAAACATGACTGTTATATTGCTTAAAAGGGAATATTTGAACTTGTTTTCCTATATATATATGACATTTTTTTCTGTTATTATGACCCGTTTCTCAAGTTTTTATTTTATTTTAAATGTGGGAAAGATGTTGTTAATAGTTCACAGAATGAAATAAAAATGATAATTTTGCCTAAACACATATAAATAGTACATTTGGAAAAACTGAAAATAATTTAAAAGGGTCTCTTCATTTTCCCAATGCTGTATATGTACAGTTAATAACTAATGGAGAATGAAGGGACTGTTTACTAACTACTTTTTATAAGACAAGGTTTATTTTTATGTTTTTATCAAGTATAAATTGTTCTTCATCTTGACTTTGGTTTTGTTACCTGACATGTTGAAAGCAAAGGCCATTGCACATCGAGTCCGAAATTTGCGCATGTTAAAAAATAAATAGGTGTCAATCAGTTACACACGGACACCGTACAATTGAGCATCAAATACTAACAAACGCATACGAAACTGTATGAGCGAAGACATTTACATTGAAATTTTAGAAGAAACATCTAAGACTAAGTTGAAGCGACACACGGCTGTATGTATTTTTAACATGTACTATTTCTTCAGGAATGGCTATAAGTTTCTCTATTGTTCTGCACGGGCGATTGGCATGGCGGGCATGACCAGAGGTTATTTACATTGGGTTAATGAAGAAGGCATCATCTTACCAAGAGGACCCCTGATGCTGTCACCCAGCAGTCTGTTCTCTGCTTTCCACAGGTACACCGACAAGCTGGAGAATCTTATCAAAGGTTTTTACATTTCGCATCATGAATGAGGGCATGCAGAACATGTCAGCCGGTTATCATCGGAGATATATAAACACAGATGCTTTATTTGACACTTTATTTATACATTGAAATGACTGACGTGAGATAAAGTGCATTCCTCTCTCTCTCTCTCCCTCTTTCTCTATCAGGGAGGTGATTGAGAAGAAGCCGGAGATATTTAAGATTGAGTGTCTGACAGACATTAAGAATCTTTTCCCTCCGAATTCACAGCCAATCTATGCGGCCTTCGGCAATCGCCGCAATGTAAGCAGTTATTATGTACTCAATGAGAATGGCCTGAACCTTAGACAATTACAAAATTAGCAGCGTAAGATTATTAATAATGACCCTCAGATATCTCAGTATCAGTGACCCATATCGGGACACTACGCATGTACAAATTCATCTGCATCTGAGATTCACATTGTTTATCATGTTGTTGTAAAGTGGTTCAGATGTGGAATCTGTTTTTGTGTATTTCAGGATGTGTTTGCCTATAAACACACTGGTGTTCCTACATGTCGCATCTTCACAGTGAACACGAGGGGAGAAGTAAATCAGGAACAGTCCGTAACGCTCAAGACATCGTAAGATCACACCGCAACTTTCACTTTACTTTACACGTTTATTAAACATTTGTTGGACTGAATATTAATGTTTGTGTGTCAGATACAAGCGTTTGAGTGAACTGGTAGATCATGTTTTCCCCCTGCTGGACAGAGAGCAAACCTCAGCCTTCATCCACCCAGAATTCAGTTCGTTCTGCTTCTGGAGGGAACCAGTTTCTGAAGTTTGTCTGGACGATTTGCTTTGACAACAAAGAGGCACTTTTTTTCTATTTTAGATGTTGTATCCCTGATAGCACACAGCATACATCCGGCTTACGTCATGTCTGCATTTACATCTGAAAGACATCTGCAATACATAGTCTGCTCATCTGCAATACGTCTCGGAAACGTCTGCTGTCAGACGTCATGTAGACATCTAGAAGACGTTTAGGATTTAGAATGGATGTAAAGCAGCTCTTTCTAAGATGTTTGGCAGATGTTTTTACGCAGCAGATTTTTCCAGATCTTTAGCAGACGTATTACAGATGTCTCCGAGACGTATTGCAGATGAGCAAACTATGTATTCCAGATGTCTTGCAGATGTAAATGCAGACGTCAAATAGACGTAAGCCAGATGGATTGTGCTATCTGGGATGTAAATACAGAGCTGCTGGCGAAACACACTTATTGAAGCTCGTGGCAAATCTTTCCTATCACAACAACAGTAAAAAGACTGCTAGTATTGTAAACTAATACGAGCTGTATTATACAGATTATTCGAAGAATCACAAAACAAATACGCTGTTGTTAAAAGTGCTTTAATTTATAACAGGAAGCTTATTTGCAGCACTTATCATATCAATTAAAATGCCTTCGCTGGTGTACAAAGCCTAGCTGTACGTTTCTTTTCTGCACAAAATATATGAAGCTGTAAAGACACTATAAGAAGATATAAACGAGCATGACATTTAAACCAGAAAAACACATTTTGTCTGACTGGAACGATTGCAAATTCATGTTGTTTACAAAATGTCGATGAAAATAAAAATATGGAGAATCAGCAATACATTCTGCATACAGTAGTCTTGTTTGTGTACAAGTGACAGCACCAGTGATTAAATATTCAACATGACCTTATATATAAACACATAAAACATCTTTCATGAATTACTCAAATCCAGTATGTCATTCGTAAACAAAGAACTGGATGGATGGATGGATGGGTTTAAGTTATGAGTAACACTAGTAGTTTTTCTTTTCAATGGATACTCATTCTGTTAAGCTTCTGTTCCGAAAGGAAAATATAGACCACTTCGCAAGATGTAAACACTGATCAAGAAGCACTTCAGTGTCCAGATTTTTTAAATCTTACAGTATACATAAAACAAAATCAGTTTAAAACTGTTACGTGGTTATAAATCTTCTCATTGTTTGTGTAGTGTTAAAAAACAAAAACACTTCTTCTGGACCAGCGTTTCCTACGTCTCCCGAAGTGGTCTATACAAGGTCCATAAGACCAGGAGGCAGTTGGTGAAAAGGTTTCTCTTTCGCATTTTTTCAACAATGATGAAAAGTTTAAATTGAAAAACAAACTAAACAAAAAATTATTAGTTTTAAAACGATACGCGTTATTAATATTTGTTGGTTCATTCTTCTTTTACACTGACATAAACTTCACGACTCATGCCATTCAAATCTTTCTATTAGATTTTCAATCCCAGAATATCCGAAGTGGTTTTAGACGTCTGTCTGTTAAAGGAAGTGTTGCCGTTGGCTATCGTTTGGCCACTGTTGGGTAAAGCAACACGCCACTGAATGAAGACAGAATCTCACTAGACGCCGATATCGCCAGCTTCCCCGAGGTCAGCACAAGCCCCGCCCTCTGACCTCGCTTCAGATTAAGAGCAAGATTTACAGAGGCGGACCCTCCACAGATACATCCCTCACCGGCTCCGCCCCCCACTCCAGCGGTGTAGAGCTTCTGGATGCTGCGATTGGCTACTGAGAGATAGGCTTCCACTGGCTCTCCGGTCTGTGCTGTTAGAACGGCGCTGAGCAGGTACCGTCCATCCACTGGTGCTGTGAAAACACCTAGAAATGTGAAGATTCAGATTAAAATAATGATGTCGAAGATTTCACAGTAACGATTCCTTTAATGAAAACCAAGAGGAGTGTAAGTGCACCTGTTTTTGGGTCGTAATGACCTCCGTCATTTAAGAGAACGTTGTTAAATCGGATGATGGCCATTTCACCAGGAAACAGCAGAAGTGTCAGACCGGCCGAAAACGACACGCGTGTCATCGCTCGCACTTCACCTGCACAAACGCACACATTGACCGTCACCCAACGACAGATTTATTAATGTATTCTAGATAAACCTTAGTTGTACCTGAGGCTTTATGAACCGTCTTCAATGGAATCTGTGCTGTATGACAAAAAGGGAAATGAGATATTTTTGTTTCTATTGGATAAATAGAAATGTGATTTTTGTTTAGACAGTGTTGGATAGAGTACTGACCAAAGTCAGATGCAATGTAATTCAAGCGTCTGAATACAGAAAACTATATTCAAATACAAAAAGTAAATAACACTGCTAACTAGATAAACAACTCAAAGGGAATGTTTAGTAAACTGTGAAAACTCTCTATCCCTCATGGATTTGTTTACTGCCATAGTAGGGCATTTCAATATTACGGGAGTCAATGGGGGATGAGATCCGTTTGGTTACAGACGTTCTTCCAAATATCTTGGTACTACTGTAAAACAGAATCTATCTGTAAGGACTGACTAGCTTTCGACGAAATAAACGACGCTTTTAAAGGTTAACTTGGTTAGTTCCTCCCCAACACAGTCTTCGGTTGTGTTAAATACCGGACACAGAATCTGGACTGAGCCCACCCGAAGGAGACTGTGGGTAACCTGTTAACAACAACATGAAATGTTGTGAGATGACCAAATTCATTTTAAGTTTAATCGGTGGAATGAGTGCATCTGAACGCATGTACCAGGTGCTCCGGCGTAGCCCGTAACGTGCGTCATGCTCCCATTGGTGCCCTGAGGGGCGTGCAATGAGGGTTTGGTTCCAGGAGGCCCCGCCTCCCCTGACATAATCACGGGCCGCTGTGAGAGCGACAGGTCTCCTTCCATGGAAACATTTACAGCTGGTGTACCTTCATGAACACCTGGAAAAGAGCGATGACGGACAGAAAGGGTAGCAAGAAATGAATGCCTGACACTCTACAGGAGTGGCATACAACTTCAATTGCTTCAAAAAACTCCCAGCATTCAGCTGATCTGTTATTATCTAGAGACGGTCTTGGGGAAAGTTACAACAATACGTTTTTACAAGGCAATTAACATTTTTGGCCCGGTCGTCTTTTGTCCAATGGATCTAAATCTAACCTTAACAAAACTTGACAGACGAACATTTTAAGTGGATGATAACTTAAAGATGTCATCATTTGCTCTACTTACGATACTTTTTTGCTCATATTGGAATGGATCCACGTTACATCATACATTATAAAAAGAGTCAGGATATTCTTCCAACATTCATCTGTTATGAGGTTTCGAAATTTAAACAGGTTAAACATGTCACAAGGATGAGTAAACGATTACAGAGCCTTTATACTAAACTTCTTTACATTTATAGCATCACTACTTTTGGTGAGAGATTCAAATGTCACACCCTACTTGAGCTCGCTCACATGATGTCATACACGCGTGACAGACGTCTGGCACACAGCGGCATTGACTCATACACTGACATGCATATGTATGCAATTGATTCACTGAATCCTCTTCAAACGTTTGGATTTTATTTCAATGAAAAAGACAAAACAGTAGTGAAGACGGAACCGATTTTTTTTTTTATAAAGGATCTTGATCAGGTATGAGATGATTTCAGCTCATTGAACATCCACAACATTCTGCTGTGTGCATGTAAGGAATGCTGCACATACAACCCCCGTATAGCGTACACGATCAACTTGTAGCTAGCAGATCTATGCAGGTGGAGCTGGGGAAGGAGGAGGGTTTCTGAAGCGCGCTGCACTGCTACGACAATCACTTAACGCCAAGATTTAAACGTTGAGCAGCAAGCTCATTGGCTGGAACCAATCAGCTGGGCCGTGTGGTAAAGTTATATGTCCGATTGAGTTAGACTTACAGGACTGCGTCATCTAGGGTTTCGTGCCAGAACATATTGTGGAGGTAAAACAACCTGGATTTAATGAGAAATGTTCCTATTGTTCATATTGAGATCTTGAATAATATTGACTTTTGATTGCATACGTGACAAATCTGAGCCCCAGTTTGCGACATTGTTGAGATTGTATCTGAAAAAAGAATCATAGACCACACACACACACACACACACATTGTAAAGGTGTTTATCTTTAGAAAGGAATGCAATAAAGATGCCATCTGTCAATTGCAGAGAGAGAGAATGAGAGAGAGGCATTATGGGATGTCAAACAATATTGCAATAGTTCGTATCAGCATTCTGACGATAAACTAATGCACACTCTCCTAGAATAGAGCCTTCAGATAAAACGTATATAAATACGTGTATGTGTGAGCGATGAGACGGGATGTGCGGGAGGAAGTTCATCTCACAGGTCAAATGTCAGAGGTCAAGAAGAACAAGTGAGTGAAAACAAGAAGAGTGCTGTATATCTCACAGCTGCTCTCCCTCAAGCAGACACAGAACATTCATACACACACTCAGACTCATCCAAACCCAGAGATCTCAACATTTAGGCAACTTTTAAAGAAACAGTTCACCTAAAAATAGACGTTTTGTCATTTAGTCAGCATCCTCTATAACAGTAATACGGGATTGGAACGACGTGAGATTTAAGCGCCTTCAAAGTGATAGTTCACCTTCGAAACGAAAATTCTGTCATCATTTACTCACCCACTTGTCATTTTCAAACTGCGTGGTGTTCTGTCTTCTGCAGAACACAAAAGAAGATATTTTGAAGAATGTTGGTGACATAAAACCGTTGGTCCACATTGACTTGCATTGGTTTTTTGTGTTCGTACAATAGAAGTCAATGGAGACCCACAGTTTTTGGTTAATAACATGCTTCAAAATACATTTTATGATTTGGGGTGTTTGTTTGCGCACGAAACGTATCCTCGTCGCTTTATACAATTATAGCTGAACCACTGGAGGGACACGGACTATTTCAACATGTCTTTTCTCACTTTCAGCGCTTTGACGTTTGGTTACATTGCAGTCTATGGAGGAGACAGAAAGCTCCCGGACCTCTTCAAAACTATCTTTATATGCGTTCTGAAGATAAACTGAGGTCCTAGGGTTGATGAACGACTTGAGTGTGAGTAATTCATGACATATTCTCATTTTTCGGCGGAGTTCCCTTTTAAGGTTGTTAGGAGATGTTCTGGTCGTTGGAGTAACATATATTAAAGTTAAAGTTGCTGGATATTGTAAAGGGATAATTCACCCCAAAATGAAAATACTGTCATGAACTACACACTCTCTAGATGTTCCGAATCTATATTAATTAATTTGTTTGGTTGAACACGGAAAAGATATTTGGAAGAATGCTTTTAACCAAACAGTTCTTGGACCCCATCGACAACCACAGTAGGAGTGTCCCAGAAATGTCTGCTGTCCTATATTCTTCAAAATATATTTAATAAGTATTTTTTCTTACTATGGAAGTCAATGGGGTTAAAGGACTGTTTGGCTCAAATACCTTTCTTTGTGTACATCAGAAAAAATACATTTATAAAGATTTGGGACGGCTCAACGGTGAGAAAATGAAGACAGAATTTTTATTTTTAAGTGAACTATCCCTTTAATGTCTGACCCTGAATCAGTTTATGCCACCTAAAATGTTTTATATAAAGTACAGTAATGCAAAATGAGTTCAAATATAACTTTATCAGCGAATGCTCTTAACAGATATATATTGTAAACGTTTGCCTACTGTATTTGGATATCATTTTCAGCATAATTTTTAAAACCATCCTTGTTTAGGAGCAGTAACATATCATAAAAAAATCTGGAAATTACTCACGTAAAATAAGAAACTTGATCATCTGACAACCCCAGCCGAACAGAGATGAATGACTTCACTCCCATTGGGAGTCGCTCCCAACAATTACTCATTCACAGAAAAAACATATCTTTTAGCCAAATTCTACTGCAGAATTATATTTATCCTTCACGGCAAAGCCACAATACACCCGGAAAAGTTCACTACAGGAATTTAAGATGGCTGACAAATATATAGAAAAACAAATAAACTCGCACAATATTTTAAATTGAAATGGTACAATTGTGAGGGCTTTACAAATAGTAAATGATGCTTTCAAATGCAGCTGCCTAAGTACCTGTAGACAGCAGACAGCAAGGTCGTTCACTAGGTTTCAGAACAAAGCCGTAGTATGATAGCATTAACCTAAAACAGACTGGATTGAGTGTAAATAAAGGTTATATGCCCGGTTTCACAGACACGGCTTAGCTTAAGGCAGGACTATGCCTTAGTTAAATAAAGATATTTATGAAAATACCTCAGAAGAATACAATACTGGTGTGCATCTCGAGGTAAAACAATGGCAGAGATATATTTTAAGATATTTCAAGTTATATTCAGTTAAGACAGGTCACACATTCATTTTAGTCTGGGACCAGCCTTAAGCTTTGTCTGTAAAACTGTGCCTAAATCTGTTTGCCCCGGATGCTTGTAAACACTAAAGTCAAATGTCTTAAATGAACACGCGTGAATCATTGGATTTCTGTACTGAACACAAGCAAACACGAGACATATCCTCCAAGAGCCATTGTGTCTGTACTCTGGATTTACAGCACACCAAACTATTCTGAAAATCACTAGCGGTGCCATAAAAGTCTTTATTTAAACCCTGTCACCGTGTGTGTTGAAACCGTATGCATTATTCTCCACCATGGGTGGAACTCTGACTAATGTATCCAGAACATCTTAAAAATTGCCAACACAAAATCGGCAAATGAGAAGCAGATGCCCACATGCGCACACACACACAATGTTGTCGGGACAGGGGCCAGACGTTGCTCAATTCTGGAGCCCGTTCAGTTGTGACATGTGTGCATCATTACTAGACGAAGGGGAAACTCGACATCCCCCAGGAGTTACCTGCTCAAATACACACACATTCTTGTGTACGTAAAGCAAATCCCTTTGTAAACAGCAACATTAAGTACGATCGTGTAAAACACAACCTCATGTGTGGTGTTTCAGCCACCAAAACCCAGAGGAAGACAAAAACATGTGTTTTACTAGTAGCGCTAATACAAACAGACCGCGAAGCGTTCGACATCGGCGAAGACCAAGGACATCAGGATACTAAATAGTTTTTGGAAAGTTCAGTGAAGCGGTTTATCGCTGGAGAGACTTCTGCAGTTAGGAGCAGATGTGCTACTGCTGAAAAGCCACATTAAACTTCACACAAATCTATATAAACTCTCACATCGTGATGAACATCAAGGTTCTTGCACCTTATTAATCTTATCTGCGAAAGTTGCAAATTGACAATAAAAACTCGCTATTTTGGTCCTCAGCAAGACTCACAAACCTCAGGCTTCTCCAGCAGGACTGCCCTGCGTCTCCAGATGAAAGCATCACGGTTATTTCATCATCACCAGAAAACGTACCTGTATATTGTATCATGCTGATCCCGTCCTGCCTGAATCGTGATGAGTTGGCTTTAAACGTGTTAATGTCTCTCGTATGTGTGAGCACTGTGCTGTTAAGTTGGCGGACGCAGGTCCACAGGCCGTTCACGTGTTTGTTGAGTCCATCTTTAATCCGTTTCAGACTGTCTGACATTGGCTCGAAGCGGCCACAAACACCCTCGATGCTCGCCACACGTCTATCAAGGGCGTTGAGCAAGTCTTTCATTGTTGTCTCTTGTCTTTCCCTGCACTCCACCTCCAGTGTTTCAGCCTTTTGCTGCACACGTTCATTGTGACCCTCAAGAGTTCCGGACTGGTTGAGAACTGGGACGGCGTTCATCTTATGAGCAAGAGTGCCCAACTCATCCTGCAGGATTTGTGAGCGTCTCTCCAGGACTTCCAGCCGCTGGTCATGATCTGCTCCGTTCCGTTGTACATTATTGATCTTTTCTTCAAATGCTTGGTTTTGTTCTTTCTCTTCTTTAAGTCGTTCACCTCTCAACTTTTCCTCAAGGTTAAGGCAAAGTTTCTCCGCACCTCGTACATTCATCTCCAGAACACGGCCCTGTGCGTCGATCTGCTCAAGGGTGGCGTTTTGTTGCTTGATGGCATCAGTCAGGATCTGCTGGTTGTCCTTTAGCTGCTTGGTCTCAGCATTGTTCAGTCCTGGGGAGGAGGTTGTGTTAGGAAGAAGAAGACGCAAGTCTTGAATCTCTTTGCGGAGTTCGGTCTCTTTGGAGTCGAGAAGCTCAGCCAAGCTCATGTATGAAGTCTCTTGTTCCTCGCACTGCTCCTGAACCGACATCACCTTGTAGTCACATGCATTCTTCAGGTCTGATAGTTTGATGTCCATGCCTTCGAGAAGCTCTGTACGGAGGGCGGAAATCTTCTCGTCTATGTGCGACTGGCATGGACACTCATTGGGTGAAGCTGTGGAGGAAGGTTGATGTGAGGCAGTTGTCTCTGTTAGTTGATGAAGCTGTCCGTCAATTTTCTGGATCCAAACTCGCAGATCTTGGATGCTGTTTGCATTGGTATTGATCGTGTTGGAGAGGTGAGTGACTTGATTCTGGAGCTCATCTGCCACCGGTGACCCACGAAGGTCGTACGGGAGCAGGATGCTCTCAGTTCCACCCGTCTTGACATCCTGCGGTTGTCGCAAGTTCCCGAACATGCTTTCGAAGATCTTACTGGCATCTTCCTGTAATTCCATCCGCAGGTTTGCATTAGCCGATGGCATGGCAGCTTGGAGGTCAAGGACTGTCTGAGTAAGACGTTCTACTTCTTCCTCTAACACCTGAACTCGGCGACTCTCGTGTGGGTGCTGTCCTGTCTGCGTCAAGGGATCAACAGCCAGTCCGCGATGCCCATGAAGTGCCCATGGGTGTGTCCCAGAGATAACTTCTGGTCCTGAAACAACCAAGCCAAAAAAATAATAAATGATACAGTCGTACTTTTTTAGAAACCCAAAACAATTAAACATCTTTACCGAGCACGCTCTGTTGTTGTCCGTTGTTGGACTGACGTGGTTCCTCAAGGACGTGAGTTCTTGGTGGGACATCTTTCAGTTCGATACAGTCATCACCCTGAAACCCCGGGCAACACCTCCACTCCAGCTCTGTCACCTGTTTGTATCCTACTTTGTATATCGTCCTCAAACGAGTATGATACCTAAAAAAGCAATATGTTGTGATGTTAAAAGCTGGTTTGTTTCAAACCGTGGTCGGATCAAATGTAGAAAAATTTAAACGTTGGTTTAAATGAAGCTAGAAATGTTTCATATTTTACTCAACCATGGGTTGAAACAAGCCAGCATTTTGTAGAGTACAATTGTATATACTGTATATAAAAATATAATATGAACCATCTTTACAGATAAGGTTCATATTTCTGTGCATCAAATAGAAAGAAACAAACTGCTAAACTATATTTCAGCTTACCTACACTACATGCTAAATGATGTTTTGTGTACTATGCAAGACACCTTTGATGTACTAATTTCAGTGTACTATGATTTGTGACACGCGTGTTGACCTGCTTCAAACCTACACCCCATCTCAGGAAATCAACAAAGGCAGTTTACATACTTTTATCTACACGCTAATGATTTGCTATATGACGCATTCCTTTCTAGCGCCTTGTAAACAAACATTTCAGTGAAATAACAGTGAAGAATTATGTGCATCATTTATTGTGATTTACTCTTGACAGCTACACACATCTGGAGTGCAGCATTGGATTAGCTTAAGCATGTGTGCAATGTACAGCTAGAATCGCAAAACAGTTCGGAAGGGTTTCATTCAAATAAGCAATAAAAGAAATGTGCATGCAGTTTTGGGTAAGTTACTCTGAAAAGTAATTACTGGTTACTAATAACATTAGTGTAATTAGATTACTGCACAAATTACTCGCTCCAAAAAGTATTTATTACTTATTACTTTGAAATATCCAATATCAACCGTTGTTAAGTGAGTGACAAGGCTCTTAATTCATTCAAATATTATATAATATAAATAATATATAAACCACAAAGTACTGTTATTAACTGACTTAAGGTTTGGCAAATTTGAGAAAGATACATTAATGCATGCATTTTAAAGTTAGACTTTGAATTTTAATGTAAATTCCAGCAATGTATACATTGCACAGTATTTAGTTCAATTACATCCAAAGTGACTGTACTTTACATTTTTAAAGGAATAGTCATTCAATTACAGTTACTAATTACTTAGTAACCAGTCACACCCAATACCAGTATATGTACAGAAACAGAATTCCCATGGTTGACATTATTGATTTTTGAGAAGTGCTGACACATTCATACAAAGACTGTTGTCTCAGCAGCCTCTGGCAGATCAACAGTCATAAATAATTTGGATACTGATAAGATGCCCTGAAAGTCACTGGGTAGGCCTACAATTGAACTGCATTGCTTTTCCAAGCTAGAGCAATGTCATCTAATCTGATCTCTGGTCACTTCCTCTAATAAAAATACTGAAGTCTGGATGTGTGTGCCAGACACAGATCAGCGAAGATAAATGGGTGTGTGCGCGCACGATCATGAACCAACGATAGTTGGCTTCCATAACTACATATTATTTAACTGATTCACCAAACTGTCGCACCACATTTTCCAGCATTTAAATCATTTGATCAAAGGCTTCAAGCATCACACAGCCGGACGGGTTCCTTGCTGACCAGTAAAAGCCCCTCCGCCCACCGCGCGCTCCCTGGAGACACTTACATCACCCGCTGCGCGCAGTCCGGCTGATGCGGCGCGCAGGGCGCGTAATGCGGCTCCATGATGTTTTCAGTAGCCGCCAACACCGCGCACGACACGTTTCTGTGCACCACGAACGCGCACCAGTTTCTGTGGGAATCAAACATAGCAAAAAAATATAACAATCCAAATACTTCGTGTTTAGAAACTACAAATAATACACAAAAAATACATAATTTCCAACTAACCAAATAAGTATAGTATTTTAGTAATTATTATAAATATTATTCTTATATTTATTTAATTAATTCAAATCCTCTCGGATCCGAACAACCCTGAAATATACAGATGACTTTAACTCGTTTTCTTCAGTAATTGTTGGCCCAATTCATGTGCGCGTCTTTAAATAACTACGAGACCAAAGGATGCCAATAAGACGAGTTTGAGCACGTTATTATAGAGATGCTGAGTGTTCATAATAACGCAAATGGGAAGAAAAGAAGTGAGAGGGGACTGGGACCAAGTTTATTCAAATCCAAGGGCCAATTTAAGGGCCAGTATGAGGCAATCTCACGTTACGGTGCCAGCTTCTGCAGTAATATTTCAGATCCAATCGCACATACACAAAATAGCTACATCTTAATACAACCGAAGCAAAAGCTCCACTTTAAGAGGTGCACTTACTTGTTTCTTTGTCGTGAGACCGAGCCTGAATAGGGATTGCCCTGAAACAGACTGAACCTCGACGGGCTTCCATAAACCAATGGAAAGGTAAGAAAATGAATAATCCACGCACAGATGTGCACGTAGCCTCCAAGAGCGCACTTCATTTTAAATGATCTTACAGGAGTGAGCACGCATGCATTTGTGATAAACTGAAATGTTTAAACAAAGTTTCTTGAACACTTTATGAGAGTTTCAGTGATGGTAGTGAATAGAGAGACTGGCACCCCGCCCCTCAGAGCGCGCAGCTCTCCAGGGGACGCGCGTCTCGGGTTTGCTGGTTACTTTATGGTCTCCCAATAAACTTTACATGACAAACTGATTAGATTCAAGCCTCTTTCTGTTCTATTGAGATTATGTCCCACTTCCGTTGAAACCATTACTATTAAGGTTAAAACGCAGTATGTGGGATCAAGTAACAACATTTTACAACAACAAAAAACCATTCATAACAAATAGTTCAAAATGGGATTATTTGATTTGATGAATGGTGTTGAAAAAATACAATAAACCCATCACAGAAATCCAGAAAACAGATTTACTGGTTACAGTGGGTATTGTATTAGTTTGAATGGAAACAATAATGGTCTCTACTGGTAATCTTTTGGGTTATATTGGTGGGATGGGGTTCAATAGAACACCATTAAATCCTATTGGAATAAGGCATTTTTGACATGGATCCATTACTGTGCGTCTAGATGTCGTGCCGCGCGCAGCTCTCCATTACGGCGAGGTTCTGGCCTTCATTAAAATCTTCGTTTTTCGGATGTCCAGGAGAGTTATAGCGCTACTAAAGTAAAGCTGCAGTTTTTCTTCCGTTTGATGTGGGAAATTCTCATCCCATTGCGCTCCGGGCACGACAGGAATGCGCGCAACCGCTGTGCCTCGGGCAGGTACCCGCGCAACAGCTGATATTTAACTCAATTTAAAATGCTGTTTCTTTTTCATTACCTTGATCTAAATAATAAGTTAATGTCATTGTTATTTTTAGGCTACCTAATTGTACTTCATAAATCCCATCAATATATACGTTAACATGTATAGTTTGTTTAGGCGCTCAAGAGAGTTTTGCCCTAAAATTCTATCAAAGTAATTTATCTAACAAATGTATTATTTATTGATGTTTGCTCTCTAAACCCAGAGAATTTAACTACGGAGTTGATTTATTATGAGCTACAGCTGCAGAAAATGAAGAACAAAGTAAAACATAAAGGACAGTAATTTTCCTTAATGGGTGGTAATGGATGGCTGCCCTCGCCCCTCTATGACATCACACAGCCCACCACCATAAAACAATTACTGGTGGGATTGTTGTGGCTCCAGGCCATGTTTTATTTCACTTTAATAAACAGGTTTGTGCACTCAATGAACTTGTGATTAGTTGAAGACGAGCCGAAGGAGGTCAAGTCAGATTTTATTTTACAGTATAAAACATTTTCCTCTCTTGAAAAAATAGATACAAAATATATGGACACAGTCCTCTTATTTAAAATAAAACAAATCTTCTGTAAACCTAAGAGTGAAATAAAAAAAGGAGCAGGCAAAAAAATTGAAAAGTCTGTTTATGATGCTCCGAAAATTCCTTGTAAGACAAGTTTTGCAGCAGTTGTTTTAGGAATCTGCAAAACAAAATAACAAAACAGTGACAAATAACTTTATCGAAACACAAAAGCAACAAATACACATCAAAACGATGCTGTTATATATGTGCAAATGTTATATAGTTAATAAATATACCCAGTTTTTGTGTTCTGCGACGGGATCTTTTTGGAGGGATGGGGGGCTCTGGTGTTTCCGGCGCTAGACTGCGTTTCACAGTCGCAGGACCAGACGTGCGTTCAAGTGTGCTGGCTGCAAACACAAACACACACAACATGTTCTTTGTCAGCATAATATGTGCTCGGCATCACTCTGGTGTAATAAACCTCAAGTATCCAGGGGGCGATAGAACTCCCCTAATGTCTGATCTATTAAACCAGGTGTGCTTTTATTCAGGTAGCTCAGGCCTAGTCCACACATACACGGGTATTTTTATAAACAAAGTTATTCCTTCTTCCATAAGAAAAAGAAGCGCTGTCAAACGCATGCCAAACCAACAGGTGGCGAAATAAGCGTAACCATAAAGCATTGTTGGCCAATCAGAAGCAAAGGAGATGACAAAGGAGATAGCGGTGGGCATTCCAATGTCATACGCCAAATCTCCGGTATCACTGTATCCACGACTACACCGTAGGTTTAAAAAATCTTCACCCTGGCTAGCCGTGGATTATCCCCCTAATACCAGTCATTTGCCAAGTTAAAGCTGTTATTGATGCTTAGTGTGTCATTTTTTATCAAACGGGTGAAATGACTTCCGTTTGTTTAATTTCAAACATTGATCAAACGGACTGGAACTACCTGTGCATTAAACGGTTTAAATGCACACCTTCCAGCCAATCAGAACCGAGTATTTGGACAGACTAGGGTATAGAGATAATTGGGCTGAACATTCAAGAGTAGTGACAGGTTTGACCTCGAATGTCTAGAGTGGGATTTATAGCGGCCACTAGCGGTGAGTTTGAGAATTGCAACCGATCTCTCAGTACATTTACATTTACATTTATTCATTTGGCAGACGCTTTTATCCAAAGCGACTTACAAGTAGTTTTATACAGTGTCACATTACTGCAGAGCAATCAGGGGTAAGGTGCCTTGCTCAAGGGCACTTCAGTCATGACCTGCTGACACTGAGATTAGAACCTGCAACCTTCTGATCACAAGACCAACGCTCTAACCATTAGGCCACAGCTGACCCCCAGTACAAACACGACGGTGGGCACCACATTACAAAAAGATGTAGTCGGCTGAGATGGCGTTTCTTAAAAAGTAAAGAGAAAGTATTTATTACATAAAATCCACAGACCTTTTATTGTAAGTATAAAAAGGAAGGATTAAAGTCAGGGAGGAGCTAGGGTCTGCGCTAATATTATAAAGACTTTCCAGCAGAGACGCGTTGGAGAGAAAGATCGTCTAAAAATCATTCAATATATGTAGGCTTTATGTCTATAGAAATAGCTTATTCTAAGGTAATACAAACATAATGTATAATTATATCGCTTATTGCTCCCTGAATTCTTTGCAAGTTGCTTGGGATAAATGCGTCTGCTAAATGACTAAATGTAATGTAATGTTATTACGTAAGGTGTTTATACACCTCTGAAGAAATCGTTTTTAATATTATATTTTGTCACTAGATCCTCCTAAAAAATCCCACATTGCTCCTTTAATTGTCTTTACTATACAGTATAACACAACTGAGGCAGCTCATCTTTTTATTGTAAATGGTTTACCAATGTGTGTCATCCTCTTTTTAAAATTTGTGTGCCCTCGTAATCTTGAGTTAAAATCTGAAAGTCCACTTCAGTCCTGTAATGACTATCCATCTTAAATGACATATGTTAAGACGGTTTGGGTTTGCCAGTTTCCATTTCAAAATGCAACGGCTCTTTTATACATCTAATCAAATCGCAAAAATAAGACTTTAATACTAAATAAAGACTAAATACGAATTCCACGGCCACTATTTTACTCAGAAATCCGTCAAAATAAGGAAGTAAAAACGATAGCAACTTCCGGTTTACAAACTTGAGAAATTGTTTTTGAAGGCTCTAAAAACAAAACGATGACATTGATATCATATAAAAAATATAACATGTTTAGTTTTACAATTTAAAAAAACGTGTCGCATAACATTAATTTTTCATAACGTAATAAAACGTAAAATTTAACAAAGAGACTGAATGATACAGGTAAGGGCCAGATTTACTAACGCCTCTTCTGCCGTAAAAAAACCAACGTGTGTTTATTAAAGACACGCAGTGAAAATTAGCGCTGAAACGGCGTGGACATACAGTAGATGTTTTTGCAACTGACCTTATTGCATTTATAGCAGTTTCCTGTTCAGACGCACACTTAATATTAAAAATGTATATTATTAGTATTTAATCCAATCACAGAACTTGATTTATTAAAGTTTGCACTTGTCATTGTACTAGTATTTGCGGTTTAAAAAGCATGCCTTAAACACTGTGCTATTTTGCGCTGCTATTGGTAGATTGCGTTGGTCACTATGGGAATGAGGTATTGCGTCTGTGCTTTCTAATGTGCACCTTGTCCAAATCACCCGCAGAAATGTTAACTCCTATCTGGGCTTTTGTTGAAATATTTGATACTGTTTAATAAACCTGCCCCACTGTATGTGTTCTTATGAATAAATGACAGGCTACATTAAAGGTGGAATGCATGATGTCTTAAATTGCTAACTTTAGCCTGCTAGCACTAAAATCATAATCCCACCCCCCCATGCGAATCGCTTCCAAAGCCACGCCTCCCCCAAAACACCAATACATTCTTATCGAAGCATGTACATAACTGTCCAAAAGAAACAGAGCAGCCGTGGTATCGCAGTTCATACCCTTTTCCTCCCGGAGCTGTCTCAATCGCATAAAAGTTGCACCGATGTTAATTCGAGTTGTCTTTTGTTTTTTATATTTACAAGTTGGGGTTCCTCCAACAAGTCAGGTTTTTGCTGCCTCTCCGCCATTCTTTCTTTATTGAAACAGCGGACGTGAGCGCACTGATGACATATGTCTGCGTGAACTCGGTGCGCAGTGGGATGCAAATTACGTTGGATGAATATGTAAACAGGACCGGTCTCAACCAATGGCTATCCTCAAAACGTTTGGCCAGAATGTTCTTATTGGTCGAACCTTTTTTGGTCCTACGCCTTTCACAGATGACATAAATACAAAAAATGATTTGATTGCTATCAGAATGTGAGGAGATTTCCAACCAGCATGACAAAACATTTTTCTTAACAGAATCATGCGTTCTGCCTTTAAGCTTTATTCTACGATATATAAAAGTACGGTAACTTGTCAAAATGGCTTCATCAACACATGAGAGAAACAGACCGATGGTTTTCTCGATGTCTCCCAACTCGTCCTCCTGCTGCTGGAGCTCTCGCTGTTTCTTCTTCATCTCGGGACTCTGCAGGTACTGTAGATGACTGTTATACTCGGATTGGACCTTAGCAGCCTTCTGAATCGCACCCAAATACTGCTGCAACAGCTCTGCACACAAACACGGGCACGGTTAGTGACCTCGAGAGGTCTCCTGCGGTAAAGTCTTCGAGGAGTGTGTTACCTATCTGAGTGCAGATGCTGTTGTAGTCTTTGGGTAATGGAGCTCCAAACACTTGTCCTCTGAGCTTCTCGATGGAAGGAGCTTTGTTCTGCAGACCTCCAAACTTGCCGTTGCTGCGTATCCTCTCCCCCTGACGCGTCAGGATCGTCGGACAATGAATCTTATTCTGGACCACCTGCCAAACGTTCCCAAAATCACGAACATGTGTACGCAGCACGTGAACATTCACGAACACACAAAAACGCGCTCTCTTACCCCCCTGCGGTAATGATTAGCAGAATCTAAATCATCCACCAGGATGGTGTCTCCCAGAAGGCTCGTGAACACTGCGAAGAGACAGAAGACGTCAGTTCACCACAATGCATGCCAACACGCTTCATTCACAACGATAATCCGATCCAAAACACACACACGACATTAGTTATTAGTTCATTGAAGTACTGCAGGATAAGGAGCCGCTCTGAAGCATTGCAAATAAGACAGATTTTCACTTAAAAGGAATTTCCATGACATCATCCCATGATGCAATACGCTGGTAGATTCATCTGGAAACATTTTAAATAAAGAAATAAAAACTCAAATGTAACAACTATAAGGGATGTAAAACGACAACAACTCATCACATTTAAACACTCATGTGTCATAGTTTCATCTTCAATGTGTCGATAACCGATCGATTTCTGAAACATCTGTTTCTTATTGCTTAATGTCATGTGTTTGTATTTCAGCTGAATAACCAGAATCCAACATTAACACTCGGCAGGCAGTAAATGTGAAAACGGGTCAATGGCGAGGACGGAAAGTTTGTGTTAGGGTGTGCGACGCAATCACAGTGTAGCAATAGTGTATAAACACTTACTGAGCATCATGAATTCGCTGCGATGTTTAAAACATTAACAGAAACAAATCGTTAGCGGTAATTAAATAATACTTATGGAGGGTAGATGTTCTCACTTCACGCACCACTGGCACGTTTATTTTGTCTCCAGATTCTTTGTGTCGTTTACAGTTGCGGTTAAAAAATGAAGTGTGAGGACTCGCCTTTATTGCAGCTCTCGACGTGCTGAGGAAAAATGAGCAGATCTTTGACAAACACAGGATTCCCAAGAGGACTGAAGAGAGGCGAGCCATTCTTAATGTGCGGCAGGGGTCTACAATAACACATACACGCATCAAGATACACAACATGGCGCTTTCATTCTGCGAGTCTATTTTTAAAATGAGTACCTGTTGTTGGGTCTCCAGAAGACCGTCTCGAGGGGAATCACCTGCTGTCGTCCGTGTGTGTCATCGTAGATCCTCTTGGCCGCGGCTGTAGTTTCGGTGACCACGCAGTCCATGTCACCCAGCACATGCCAGGACAGGACCTTCGCTGCATCATCATCCTCAACCTGTGCCAGGTGTGCTATCTACACGACAACACACGAACAGATTAGAAACTTGCGGCACGGCTGAGATTTTCATACAGAAAATAAACACAAACCTTTCCTAGAACATCTGGGCTGCCTTTAAAAGGATCGGGAATGGTGCATCTCCGGCGATGTTGATTCTCCATCTTGGTCAAAATCGTTTTTTTCACATTTATTTCATTATCTATTGCTGCGACCTGGTACACAAGAGACACACATCTGTGTCGTCAGAAATCTACAGTAATACACGCCTGTACAACAAGAATAAAACTGTTATACATTTTATTCATGAATCAAAAAATACTCAGACTTACAGCGGTTAATTCTGACACGTTTAATCCGTTTTTTAGCATCTCAGCTTTCAGCTCGCATAGTTTGTTAGTTGCATCTCCCACCTGACCTGAAGAGAAAAGACGACTCTTTGAAACATGTGTGAGCGTAGACGTCTGAAGAGACGAGATGGTTTTCATCCAAGATGATCTTTATTTCTCACTAATCAACCTTCAATCGTTTTCATTGCAAACCTCTCAGAAACACGCACAGCTTGTAATACTGCATGCAAATACACACACAACAAAAAAATCACACATGCACATCTGTTGATGAAACTAAATATATGCAATGCTTACATTTCAGTTCTGACGTGAGCTGCTCATTGGTGTCGAAGATGTCTCTGTACATCAGAATGGCTTGAGAAAGAACATCTTTCTTCTTACTCAGAGTCGACATGATTTTCTGACGTTCTGCATCTGAAAAACAGAGGTGAAACAAAACATTTATGGCTGACTCTCCTGTAACATTTTCTGAGAATATGAAAGAAGATGAATCCGTATCATCGTAGACAGAAATATTACCGTTTTACTTTAAATTATTCAGAGTGAGGGACAATAAATATAGAACGTTTTATTGGACGTGCGCACCTGGACTGCATTTAACTTCCGGTCTGTGTTTGGCTAGTGTCTAATAATATAACTTTTTACATTTAATTTGTTAACATTAATTTATATTATTATGTTACTGTATAATAATCGTATTAAGTAAAGGATTTATTGAATGTTGTTTTATGTTCATTTAATTAAATAAACAATTTGTAGAATGGGTCCTGTAGTTTTGATGTCGTATGGTACACTGACATCTAGCGGTTGAGCGTGGTACCGCAGTCTAAGTTCAAAATATCGGAGAGACAAGTTTAGCCATCTAACTGTGTGTTCACACCAAACTTGAATGAAGCGTTAAGCGCGAGTGATTTACATGTTAAGTCAATGCAAATACGCGATGACCCACTTTTGGTGCAATTCGCGTGAATGAGGCGGAAAAATCTGAACTTTGGCGAAAATGCATGCCGCGTTAACCAATCTGGAGCTTTCTCTAGAAGGGCCGTGATTATGACATAGCAAGCAGAGGCAGAAATCGGAAACAACAATGTAGGACTGCGCCTCAGAATGAAGCGAATTTCACGTGCGAATGATGCAAGTAAACTCAAAATGTTCAAGCGTCCAACTACACGCCAATAGCGTGATTTACCGCGTAAAACACCATAACGGTTCTTCTCGGTTTCTTTTACTTGAAATAATCTACAGGCAATCTATTGTTTGTGAATGTGTACCGGAAGTTAAGGGCAGTCCACAAACGCGCGCATGAGCAGTAACGTTTGCTTCTATTGCCGTTTTGAAACAGTCAATAGACACTAAAGATCTAAACATGTTAACGTGGTGCAGGCCTTGAAGATTTTAAACGAATACAAATTTATCAAATTGACACGCATTTGCAATATTATATACATAGTCTTAAAATGTTTTCCTATATTTATTAACAACTGACTGACCGTTGCAGAATCGGAATGCAAGACTATATGAAGTGATGGTCGCACTGGACATCTTTAGCTCCGGCTTGAAGTGGAGAACATATTCAGCTCCATCCACACCTGGACTGTTCTCCAAGATGGCCAAATCCTGCAGGACACAAACAAACACATTCACCCACGATCACTAGTAAATCACTCTGTCGCTTTTAGATCACGGGTGCCATTTTAAGTCATTTTACAACGATGTGAATATTTAAACATCCTCATGAATTACAGGTGATTTTCATAACACACTTACAGTGATGTGAGCCTCTCCGTTATTGAGGCTGTATGTCACACTTTCATCTCCATTCTCGAAACGAGGAACTTCCACGTCTCCTGTAACCGTGACAAACACCTGTCCTTCCAACCCTTCATCTGCAGTGTTGTTGTAATTATCCTGTACACACACACAATCATGAACATCATAAATATTTGAGACGGAGGACAAAGTTTGGAAAACCCTTCTTCACATGCTTATATCTCACCATGATCTTTAGACACAGGCTGTCAAGCAGCGTTCGATTGACCCGAGTATTCCCGTTGGACACTACGGGCGTTGAGGGCGGGACCTCCGGGGCTAATTTCGCTGGTTTATTGGGAACTACATGAATTGCAATCTACAACAAAACAAGAAATGAGTCGAAGGATGATAAATATACTTCAATTCAACTACAGAAGAGTTTAATTTCTTTACAAGCTAATAAAATAATGATGACACATTTGTGTGTGTGTTTCTACCTGTTTGCTCCACAGATACTTGGTTTTGTCCAAAGCCAAAACAAACTGGATAACATATTTCCCTGCTAGCTCTGGAATCTGTTTATCCCTGAGACAGTATTCAAAACACCACACGGGTCAATTATTAATAACATTGAAGTGTCAAGTTTTGAGAAATAATGTTTTGAATATTTCATTCATGTTAGTTTCTTACTCCTCGACTATAATGACGTGTACAAATTGCAAATGCGTTGCATGTATTACCTGAAGCAGAAGTAGCCGTCTGTTTCTGATTCCTGACGTTTACTGCACTTTAAAGTGGAGGCCTTTAATGTGAAACACACCAGTATTACTCGCATAACAAAATATTGGTTTGAAAGACTATTCCCCATCCAGACATGTTTTAAGAGTCAGGTCTGTTTGTCATATAATGGCCCCTTTAAGGCAAAATGTTCAACTCGGGGGCACCTGTTTAGAATACAACTAAGTTAATAAACCAGTATCTTACCAGTACATTTGCTGGTTTTTTATTTACTTTTTAGGTCTACTTAAATTTCAGTAGTATTTATAATAAGTACTCATTTCTTTATTTAAAGTCACCATGAAATTCTATATTAACATTTATGCATTTGGCGGCTGCTTTTATCCAAAGCGACTTACATTGCATTGTCCAATACATTTGTTTCTATACATGTGCAATCCCCTGTGATCGAACCCATGACCTTGGCGTTGCTAACGCCATGCTCTTACCACTGATCCACAGGAAAGCTATTCAAATAAAATCCCCTCCAGGCCCAGCTTGCAAAAAAACTAAATTAATTAAAAAGGAAAGGCAAAATAAAGCCCCGCCTACATTTTTTTTCAAATTTCAGAAGCTGATACACGTCACGATAAGTTTAACTTACTAAAATAAATAATATACTTAGTGGTAGGCTTGTTGCGATAGTCTGTCTCACCGGTGATACACAGTGTCCACCAGCCTACCGATTACAACAGTTGAACACAACGACCCGATTGTCATTTTAAAAGTAATAAATCACTTAGTTTAGCCAAAGACTATAGGCTTTATGTGTGCTGTGATTATTAGTTTTGTAAGGTCTGTGTTTAGTATAAGCAAATGCCATTGTACTTTTTTAAACGAATAAATGAATAAATGCAGTACATTATTTTTGCGCCCTTGTGTAGTGATACACAGATGCTGCATGACCCTTCCCTCTTTCACTCACAGACATCAAATATGTATGTAAACCGCATCGGAATATTTCTAATATTATTTATAGCACAATAGAGTAAATGCACACACTAGGTCGCTTAAAAAAAAAGGCAATAAACTTTTGCACTTACTCGAGACATGATCAAAAACGCATTAAGCAATGTTGTCGGTTCGCTGACATTTAAACGTTTTCTTCCTAAAATGAAAAATGAGCGCAATGAGAGCAGAAGTGGCGTAGCTGGCTGGGATTTTAGCAGTAGTACGTCATCGCCCCCTATGCATATACCCCATTAACATTTTGTTAGCTGTTCGGCACTACTTTCTGGGTAACAGATTCGGTGTCATTCTGCGTTATACAGCAAATGCACTTTTTATGCCTTGATTTAGGTTTTACACTCAATATATCGTCTTTTATGTTTTTCTACACCATCCAAAAACAAACGCATTAATCATCCCAGTTAAAAACATAACAAATGCGTTGACACAGCAGTCACTTACGTCAGAGGATGGTCGAGACCCTGCCGCCGAACCCTGCCACAAGAGCATCGACAAACTGGCTGGGCAGATATTCTTCACCGGACCGCCCTCTTCAGACAACACGCCCACTGTGAACTCTTCAGAAACACCACAAAACAAGAACGAGTGTGACATTCTTCACTAAACAAATGACTTGAACGTTCCACTGCGTTCACACAGACCTGGAAAGATGTGTCCGGCACATAACATGGCGTTCTTGTCATATTTGATTTTCAGTGTGAAGGGTACGTTGGGATCAGGAATAACATTCAGTGTCACTACAGGTCCTGAAATACTGTTCCTGCTAAAAGATCCTCGAAATTCCAGCTGATGTTCTCCTCTATAACACAAAATAGTGTTTTCGGCTGAATATACTTTCTTTTCTTTATACTTTCTCGTAGCGTACGCATCTTTTGGTATTGCTTATACTCACTTTGGACCATTTATTTTTTCTAAAATGAAACTTGCTTTTCCTTCAACATCTACAGGCTGAGACGACACAGATGATTTCACCTACAACAGACAAGCACACAAATTCACATAATAAACACAAATATCAACGCAGTATAACTGAATTGTTTTATACATTTGTGTATATTTTTTTGTCATTTTATAATTATTTTGTTTATTTGTTATGTTGCTATATAAGATTAGTTTTAATTAGAGTTTGTGTTCCTTATTATAATTTTAGCACTTTAAACTTTATTTTTAAGGCATAACTTCATTTTCTCATTAAGTTATATTTTTGCGCTGTCCACGTTAATGCTTTAGCGCATGCAATACATTTCATAAAATTATTTAATGAATTAAAATATTATATAGAATTCTTTTTTAGTTTTGTCTATTTCAATACTGTGTACAAAAAACACACAGTAATGGTCAATAACCTAGATTTATTTAAAGACATTTGTATTCTGAATTAAAGATACCATGCACATCATGATGGCACATTGTGTTATAAATTGGACAGTCAAAAAAACTTTTTTCCAAAAACGGACTATTTCTGCTTCAGGTTCTAAGGGGTTAAGCGTGATTTGAAACGTTCTGTATAGATACACAGCTTCTACATGTTGGATGCGACAGAACGCAACACGACTGCCGTCCAGTCTGGTGTATACAGTCACGGGCTAAAAGCTGGGTCAGTGAATCTCTGTCAGACATCAGTATTTACATTTATGCATTGGGCCGACGCTTTTATCCAAAGCGAGTTACATCGCAATGTATTATACATTCATTTCTGGCTATGTGCAATCCCCTGGGATCGAAACCCATGACCTTGCCGGACAGTATTCGACGGTGTCGCACACCAAATCTTTTCTTCCTTGTTCAGTTTTCGTAACCAGCTGTCAGTTTCTCTTTCTATGCTTGTCGATGAATAACTCGATTCAAATGCATCTGCTTTGAAAAATGTTCACGGAAATGTCTGTTTGGCAGACATGCTCTGATTGGCTGTGCTTTTAAGGGCTCTACTGAAAAAGAAAGAAAGAAACAGACGTCACAGTACCTTCAGCTGTGGGGAGCGATTCTTCATCGCGATGTTGATCCTCTGATCTGGTGAAGGATTTCCCCATTCATCACAGAGCTGAAGAGTGATGGGCGTCTCCAAACCCTGGCCATTCAACACCTGCACAGGCTGGAAACAAATGGGTTTAAATCCAACTACAACATTTAGTGTCGATCCTAAATCAACCTACATCTGATAGAGATTAGAGATGCACCGATTGATTCCGGCCGGTCTGTCTCGCATCTTTCCGATTCCAAGCTGATGTCGCTGGTGTGGAAGTTCTTCGATGTTAGTGTAGACGACACAAAGCTCGCAATTTTTAATATCTGGCCAAAATACCCCGTGGTGGAACCACCGCAAAAACGTTTGGTACAACAAACCAAATAAGACACTTAATATCGCATCACACAGCTGAATATGCCCAGTTTGAGCAAGGGAAACCGAGCCGGAGCTCTATGCCAACCCATTTAGCAGCCTCTCCTATCTTTCATTGGTACGAGTAGGGAAAAGACTAAAGCAATTACGAGACAAATTATGGAATTCATGGCCCTCGATGACCAGACGTTCTCCATTGTTGAGGACAGAGGCTTCAGAAATTTGATGCATTATCTAAGCCCAGAACAAATTATACAGAGTCGGCGGGACTTTCCTGATGTCGTATTACCCGAGTTGTTTCATGTCGTGTCTTGTTATTCAGATATTACCCACCGCACCTATTATTACGTTATTGTACATATCTGTTATATTCAGAAGAAGGTCCATTTAATGACTGTGTTTGTTATATACAGGAATTTGTTTTCAGTTGTATGTTCAACTGTTATTTCTACCAAGTCACAGAGCACTTTATTTTGTTAAGGTGAAAAGATCCTGTAATTAAAAAATGTTTTCATTAAAGAAAAGTAGATTTTTGTTCGTATGTGCTTTCAATTATAAAACAAAATCCGAATTGGCAGGTCACGCTTACAAAAAATCTGAAATCGGCCAAGACAAATGCAATCGGTGCATCTCTAAAAGATGTTATTCAAGGAACACATTCTACTTGTAAAATCTTGTTGGCTGAAACGTTTCACCCCATGAAGCGCTGTTAGCGTGTGTATGTGACGTACCATCTCCGGTTCTTCCAGCAGAATGAGTCTGGTTGGAGGTCCAGCGGTGACTTTTATCCGCACAAATTTCTCCATGTTCAGATATTTAAAACTCAACTCTCTCGGTCCGGGAGGTCCTGACGCAAACCGAACACCGCGTACCGATAACTGTGCAGTACTGGCCTATAAAAAAGCGTATAAAGACACATTCAGCCTCAGAAAACAGCTTGGATGAAAGCAAACGTGTAAGAGAAGTTTTGTTAATAAGAGTTAACAAATAATATAATAAGTAATAAGTCTTTGTTTTATTGTTGTTGTGTTTTTGTTCAAAATAATAAGGACTCCCAAACAAAGCATTCGTTTGAAAGTAAAGGGGAGAGATTTTTACAGTGAATTTGTCAGTGTTGTGTTTTCCATTAACAATAATAACAAATCAAGCATAGGTTTAAAAAAACATAAGCTGACAAACATCTTGTGACTCGGTAACACCGATGATGTAAAGTGCATGAATCTGTAAGAAAATGTCTTGACCGTGCTACATTAAAACTTTATTTAAGTTGAGATTTCAAGTAAAAATAAGTGTGTCATGCTATATAATGTTACGGTGACTCATACGGTGATGTAAGATTTTAGTCGAAGCATCCACCCTGACGCTTCAACTTCAATACTGCCGTCACACGTACGAATCACAAGTTTGCATTAGAAGGTGAAATATATTGTTGCTATAGTATAATCCGCTTCAGACAGCTGTCTGTGTTTTGTTCAATTTACCTGCCAGTCTATGAGCAGAGCTTCTTTATCCAGATCATCTGCAGACACAGTCAAACCCTTCACGCTTTCAGCACTCAGAATGTCCGTTTTATTCCCAAACTGATCGATCACCTCCACATCTGAGAGACAAACACAGGTTTGACAGATTGACACGTTACAGAAGTGGTCTTAAACAAAACCTGAGAAAACAGATCGCAAGCTCGGTAGATTTTGGTCTGACATTCACGAAATCCTACAGTACACATCTGGTAACACTTCTGAGATGTTTGAGTTTGTTTTTACTCTTTAAAATAAATTAAAATATTTAATACAGAGACAAGAGAAAGAAATGACAATCGAGCATGTCAATTTTTGTGTAATAATGAAAATAAAAACCCAAATGAAATCATGTACCCGACAACTTGTTGCTTTCTAATGCAACCTGCACTGAGTTAAACAATTGCGCCATCATGTGAGCAAATCGATGGTCTGGACGTTCATTTCTCCTCACCAACACATGCCGAAAAAGTGACAGGTTTAACTTAAACATTTAAAGGGAGAGTTTTCCCAAAAATCTGTCTGATTTCTTTATTTAGTTGAACAGAAAGAAAGATATTTGGAAGAATCAACCAAACAGTTCTTGGACCCCATTGGAGGAAATGACAATGGTAGTCAAAAGTGCCCCAGAACATAGTTATAGTTTTGATTTTAGTTTTATGCAGATTTGATATTATTTTAAATAAGCTTTTATGTTAATTTTAGTAAAAGTTTTAGCAATTCTGGTTTTGCCATTTTATAATCCATCCATCCATTTTCTTCCGCTTATCCGGGCCGAGTCGTGGGGGCAGCAGTCTAAGCAGAGATGCCCAGACATCCCTCACCCTAGACACTTCCTCTAGCTCTTCCGGGGGGACACCGAGGCGTTCCCAGGCCAGCCGGGAGACATAGTCCCACCAGCGTGTCCTAGGTCTTCCCCGGGGTCTCCTCCCGGTCGGACGGGCCTGGAATACCTTCCGGGGAAGGCGTCCGGTAGGCATCCGGAACAGATGCCCAAGCCACCTCAACTGACCCCTCTCGATGTGGAGGAGCAGCGGCTCTACTCCGAGCTCCTCCCGGGTGACAGAGCTTCTCACCCTATCTCTAAGGGATCGCCCAGCCACCCTGCGGAGGAAGCTCATTTCATCCGCCTGTATCCGAGATCTTGTCCTTTCGGTCATGACCCAAAGCTGACGGCCTTAGGTGAGAGTAGGAACGTAGATTGACCGGTAAATTGAGAGCTTCGCCTTGCGGCTCAGCTCTTTCTTCACCACGACAGACCGGTACATCGATCGCATTACTGCAGAAGCTGCACCTATCCGTCTGTCAATCTCCATCCTTCCCTCACTCGTGAACAAGAACCCAAGATACTTAAACTCCTCCACTTCAGGCAGGAACTCTCCACCAACCTGAAGTGGGCAAGCCACCCTTTTCCGACTGAGGACCATGGCCTCGGATTTGGAGGTACTGATTTTCATTCCAGCCGCTTCACACTCGGCTGTAAACTGTCCCAGTGCATGCTGAAGGTCCTGGTTTGAAGGGGCCAACACGACAACATCATCTGCAAATAGCAGAGACGAGATCGTGTGGTCCCCAAACCTGACACCCTAGAAATTCTGTCCATAAAAATTACGAACAGAACCGGTGACAAACGGCAGCCTTTTGCACTGGGAACAAGCCTGACTTACTGCTGGCAATGCGAACCAAGCTCCTGCTTCGGTCGTACAGGGACCTGACAGCCCTTAGCAAAGGACCAAAGACCCCTTACTCCCGAAGCACCCTCCACAGGATGCTGCGAGGGACACAGTCGAATGCCTTCTCCAAATCCACAAAACACATGTGGATTGGTTGGGCAAACTCCCATGAACCCTCCAGCACTCTGTAGAGGGTATAGAGCTGGTCCAGCGTTCCACGGCCCGGACGAAAACCACACTGTTCCTCCTGAATCTGAGGTTCTACTATCGGCCGTATTCTCCTTTCCAGTACCCTGGAAGGCTGAGAAGTGTGATCCCCCTATAGTTGGAACACACCCTCCGGTCCCCCTTCTTAAAAAGAGGGACCACCACCCCGGTCTACCATCCCAGAGGCACTGTCCCCGACCGCCACGCGATGCTGCAGAGGCGTGTCAGCCAAGACAGCCCCACAACATGCAGAGACTTGAGGTACTCAGGGTGAATCTCATCCACCCCCGGAGCCTTGCCACCGAGGAGTTTCTTGACTACCTCAGTGACTTCGACTTGGGTGATGGACGAGTCCACCTCTGAGCACTCAGCCTCTGCTTCCTCAATGGAAGACGTGACGGTGGGATTGAGGAGATCCTCGAAGTACTCCTTCCACCGTCCGACAACATCCCCAGTTGAGGTCAACAGCCTCCCACCTCCACTGTAAACAGCGTTGGTAGGGCACTGTTTCCCTCTCCTGAGGCGCCGGACAGTTTGCCAGAATCTCTTGGAGGCCAGTCGATAGTCCTTCTCCATGGCCTCACCAAACTCCTCCCAGGCCTGAGTTTTTGCCTCCACAACCACCCGGGCAGCAGTCCGCTTGGCCTGCCGGTACCTGTCAGCTGCCTCAAGAGTCCCACCAGCCAACCAGGCCCGATAGGACTCCTTCTTCAGCTTGACGGTTTCCCTTACTTCCGGTGTCCACCACCGGGTTCGGCGATTCCTGCCTCGACAGGCACCGGAGACCTTACGGCCACAGCTCCGAGCGGCCACTTCGACAATGGAGGTGGAGAACATGGTCCACTCGGACTCAATGTCCCCAGCCTCCCTCGGGATCCGGTTGAAGCTCTGCCGGAGGTGGGAGTTAAAGATCTCTCTGACAGGAGACTCGGCCAGGCGTTCCCAGCAGACCCTTACAGTACGTTTGGGTCTGCCGAGTCTGTCCAGCTTCCTCTCTCGCCATCGGATCCAACTCACCACCAGGTGGTGATCAGTTGATTTTATAATTGTATTTATGTTAATTTTCGTTTTTGTGTATTATTATAATGTTAGTGCTTTAAACTCATATCAGTCTATTTATGTGGAAACATTTACATTTTTCCATTAGTTGCATTTTTTCCAATCTTTTTTGGGTCAATGTTTGATTTGATTGCAATGAACGGAAACGTTTAAAACATTTTCGTAAACTTAGATGACTTTGCCCCAGAACTCTTTGCTTTCCTACATTCTTCAAAATATCTTCTTCTATGTTGCTAGAACAAAGACATTTATAAAGAAGCATTTCCTACTATGGTAGTCAATGGTGGTCTTTGATCTGTTTGGTTACAAGCATTCGTCCAAATATCTTTGTTTGTGTATATCAGACAAAGTACATTTATGCAGATTTGAAACGACTTAAAGACTTGAACACACCGGGACGATAAACCACTCGTGCTTATCGCCAGCGTTTTTTTCGCGTTTTTTTTGCCGATCATACCCAAGCGATTTTCACTGGCGATGAGCCGTGTGAATGTACTAATTCACTCCCTTGACATGAAAATAAAATACAGAAATAGTGCTGCGCAACTTTATGCTTCTGACACTCGCTCACACAGAAGAAGAATGAATCTTGCTTCCTCTTCGTCAATGTGTGCTGGGAAAGACCGTTTTCTTACTGTAACTTCAGCAGCTCCAATCACGTGAACAAAAGCGCAAATCTCCTTGATCGGCCTGTTTTTAATGAGACGTGTCAAACCCAAAAAATGAAACTGACGCTTTGACGCCACTGTTAAGCCGCGAGGCGTCAAACGTCCCATTGTGGACAAGCCTTGGGAGTGAGTAAATGAAGGCAGAATTTTCATTTTTGGGAATCCGGAAAAAAATGTATGCCACTGATCTCAGGTTATAAATGAATGAATCGTACATGCCGATGGATCGGCGAGTTTAAATGTTACTTACAAATGTTCCCTGCCAGAGTTTCACCCATTTGGACAGCTGACTCGCTGAGAGTAACCCAAAGATTTTCTGGTTCATCTGGACGAGTCCTTTACACATACACAAAGAGATTATTTCTCTCTCAACAACATCATTTCACCGCCCACATGAACTAGATCACAGAAGCAAAGTGTGTGGATGTATAATAAAAATGGGACCTTGGAAATGATTGTTGCTGGCTTACACTATGATGAAGGAGGTGCTGACTATGTGCTGGTCGTGGAAAGACACGCTGTAGAAATTTCTTTGTTGTGCTTGAGTGGGGACAACCAGACACGGAAGTTTTCCTTCGGAAAGCTCATCGGCGTTTACCTCTGGCGTCCAGTTCAACTGCAGAAACATACGCTGATCAGACATGCTTTCATCTGCATATGAGATTTGCTGTCTCATACAGCACACTGGAAATCAAACACGTTGCATTATGGGATTGAGTAGTTTCTCATTTTTTATTTAAAGAGTGCCTAAAATACCTGCATAATAACTGACAATATACATTTGAATTCCGTTACTTCAAGCAATGGTAAGATTGGGTAAGTGAGACGATGTCTTCTTAAGATAAATAAATATAAATGTCATGTCTTTGTAACTGAAATGAGCCTGTATCAAACCTCTTGTCTGCTTCAAGTAGTACTTCAACAGGAAATGAACGTGAATGAGAAAACATACAGTATGATAAGCAGAACGGATCAAATACGTCCCACACCTTAATCTTGTTGGTAAGTTTTGGCGGCAAGGAAACCAGCCTATCGCCCTCGTCGTACAGTCTAAAGTAGAGACTTCCAAGCCTGTCACCAGCCGTCCAATCGATGGCCTCCGAATTCTGCAGCACCATGATATCAGAGCCCTTCTCCTTTCTGTAGACCTCCAGACGGGCCACTCGTGAGCTGGGCAACACACGCAGCTTACGCTCCACACACGCCACAGTTTTATGGTTCTGTGGACGATTGCGAACCACGTGACAATTCACCAAATCCCAGCGATACCAGCAGATTCATGCTTAAATGAACACAAATCTAAACGCGATCAGATTTAAAAACGACAGATTATTCAATGAGCTGATCCAAGTCTTACAGGAATGTTGAATCTAGCGGTGTAGGTTTGTTGAGCGTGTACGTTCTTCAGCTGAAGAGGTTTGGATAGCAGAAATCCAGATCCCGTGTGACTGCAGTCCACCACATCTACAGGAAGATCCGGAGCTCCCAGCAACTACGAACAAATCAAAATCAGATTATGTTCAGCATCTATTATTAATAATATTGTAGATTACCTTTGCTTATCTGATACTGTTGTGGTTATTTCTAATGCTATGAAGAATCACTCTCACAACTGTGGGTTCCATTGCCAAAAGATAGATAACATATTATCAAAAGATACAAAGCCGAGTTGCCTGCAGAACAACTGACTTCTCTCTCTTTGAGCCATTTTAAATAAATGCCTTCTCACGCACGTGCCACTATTCTTTATTGTCATAGAAACAAGGGGTCCTTGTCTCACAGCTTAATTGGGTTATACACATGTGAGCGAACAAGGGGCTTCTTCTCTCACAGTCTGATGTGATTATAAACATGTGAGCGCGCAGACCTTCCCCCACCATCCATAGAAAAACTCAAAGACATAATGGTTTATACATATAAACCGGGGATTATTTTTGGGTATCTTTTTTAGTAATTGTGTCTGGTGTCGTGTGACATCAGTACCTGATAGCGGACCGTGAGTTTGGGATGAGTGGTGATGTTGTGATACTCATCGTGAACTTCCACTCGGATGTTCGCAGGATTGCCGTTCTCGACAGAAATCACATCGTCACCTTCAGGAAACACAACGAGTGTGTGCGGAGGGCCTGGAAGACGTGACAACACCAGGATTATTTTACATTCTGTCTGTGGTCTATCTTTAGGTATAAAGACACTCATTTGGTGTGTTATGAGTTGCCCATTCATGTATTAGACACGTAAAATTGCAAAAATGAACATGTCAGAACAAAAGATGCATTCTGTCTAAAAGCGAATGTTACTCTGTAAATAACTCTGGCAGCGGAATTTGGCACATACTGAAGCCTTGTAATAGATTTAGCGGGCAGACCGACAAGGAGCGAGTTGCAATAGTCAAGACGAGAAGTGATCATGCGGTTAATTATAGTTCAAGTGTATTTAGTGGCTGGCCGGACGAGATAAAACAGGGACGAGTACAGAACCTTGGGGAACCCCTTGTGAGAGTAAACAGAGAGAAGATTCGAAATTGTAGAGAGTTATGAAAAATTGTCTATCAGTGATATAGTAAACCAAGACAGTGCCCTACCCGCGATACCAATAGATGAGAATTTAGAATATGGTGAGATATTGTATCAAAGGCAGCAGTTAAGTCCTGCATTATGAGAGCAGTAATGCAGCCATAGTCAGCAGAAATGAGTAGGTCATTAGTCATTTTTAACAGTGCTGTTAACCAGACTGATATGGATCAAGAAGATTGTTAATACAGAGATGCGCATGCAGTTGTGAGGCCACAACCTTCATCATTGTGATATCTGTGTGTGTGTGTGTGTGTGTGTGTGTGGTTCTCATACCGGGATGAACAGCGATTTGAAAGGACTGAACGTTCTGCTTCAGCCCTGGAATGTGAACCTTCACTGTGTGCATCTGTTAAATAAACATGAAACATCATTAATGATGAAAATCAACAACTTTTCAATGATATTCACAAAAACAAACCAAATCAATGCAAATAGAAAACAATATTTTCATTTGGAATTTGAAAGAAATGTTGTCACTAGTTCACAGAATTAAACTTATTTTATTTTAAAACCTAACTATTAAAGGGACAGTTCACCCAAAAAGAAGAATTCTGTTATAATTTACTCATGAGTAAAATAATGAAATACTTGCCAAAACAAAATAAAATCAGTAGAAAACATATTTTTGAAGAAACGTATGCATATATATACACATCCCTGACCTTGCTGTGTTGACTGAGTTTTCCCTTGGCTTTCACGTCCTTGATGGCACACATGCACCCAAACGCCATTCCATCAAAACTCAACTCCAGTGAACTAACAAAATAAAAGCAAAATTAGACGATATTAGTAAACTATTGACTTGAAAGACAAATAATTAATTCAATAATAAAACTGGCCAAATACATAATGGTAGAATGTTTGTGTGTCAAAGACAAAAAAGGGTTTAAGTATAAAGACAATTAGTGTTATACTGATTTAAATTGTTGTTAAAAAAAATGTAATTGCATATTTGCTTTGTTTTTATCAGCAAAAAAATCACATACATTGTCATTCAGTGTAACAATCTTGTCAGGCATATTTACAACACAAATATTTTCGCCATTACAGCGGAGAAATCGAGCCAAAAAAGGCGAGTTAAGTTAACAGTCTATATTGTTGTAGTGTTTAGTTACTGCTTCATATGTTATTTCTTTGTTTATGGTATGTCTTGAAAATATTTATTTATTCAGAATTTTGCGTTCATGATAATTTCCACTGATATGTTTTCATTAAAGTGCTTTAGTTTGCTGTATTTTAATTATTTGTTTATTTACTATTTATTTTATATTCTACGTTTAAAATATTGCTAGAATTTCATTTTTGAAGAAAATACTTTTTTGCGATCTGATCAGAGAATAAAGGTTTGGTTATGTTTCCGTAGGCCTTTTAACTAATGTTTTAGTTTGCCGTTTAGGTTCGTTTGCCTAAATAAATAAATAAATGTAAACATTTGATCGTTTTGTCATCATGTTTTTCGTTTGCTTTTGTCAATTTTTAGAAAGCTTATACATAAGTTCTTTACACAATAGCCACCCTGACTTTTTGTTGTATTTTCTTTTTAAATACAATCTCCCAAATAGTCAATTCCCCACATACTCTCTAAACCAAGATGGATCCAGGGGGGCCGTAGATTGTGTGGCATTTTGTAAAATATAGAAATGTATTACATTTATGCAATCAAACATAAATAATTAAGACCAAAATAATTGGTGTTCCACTATTGTACAACTGAATTTGTTTTAATTAAAATTCCAAGCTTAAGATTATAATGTTTATTTAAGGGGTCCACAAAGCGATGCATCCTACACAAAGGGGGCCTTACAACGAAACATGTGAGAACCACTGCTCTAAATGTCCTTCAAGTGAAATTTACTTAAGTGTTTCATATCCAAAAATGTCAAACAACCATATCAGCAACTAGCCACTTTTTCTTTTAAGTAAAGCTAAGCTTTCACATTTGTTTCATTTTTCCAATCATTTAGAATAGATTCATTATGCATTTTTAGAAGTAGATGTATTGGTGTGTACAGCTTTCCTCGTTTAATCTGCCGTGTTACCAGTCCCTTTATTTACAGGGCTCATATGCGTTCATACTTTGTCCCTTTATATTCAGGGCTCATACGATTACTCACTCTTCTCAAGTGAGACGTCTCTTCTGTCATCCACACTTAAGTGAAAGTCCAGGAGGGAAACGCACCCACCGTTCACAAGATGAACACTTTATTTCTCTGCTCAGACATGCTTACACAAACACAACCTCCCACAGAAGAACCAACTCAAATACAAAACCTGTCAGTTTTGCTCTCTTCGTCCATTGATACACTTCCCTAACACGATGTAAGACAAACCCTGCATGATTTTTGCCTACCCATACAGTCCTGTTTTACGGAGCGGTATCCGCGGGACCTTCAGGCGCTTCCCTTAAACTACGACTAAAACCTAAATTTACAGATTTTCAATCAAGGCCAACCTAACAGCTAATACAGATCGATATATGCATTTATTATCTTTTGGAATCAAAACCCTTTTTGTTGTTCTTTAATTTTAGAGGAGTTTTAAGTGTCTTATTTCTCTGGGCAAACAACACAAACGAATTATACGAGCGAAAACTGCTTTCTTTTTATGTGCCCACTTGTTTGTGTTGTTTGTCCAGCCTGCCCACTGTGCTTTTCTCTCCTTTGCTCCTTTCCAATCCAGTTTGTGACGCCAATTGCTGTGGTTTCTCCGCTCTTTGTGCGTTGAAAAGACTCAGGTTTGGATGCCAAAAGATAGACTTTATTGTCATAGACAAAGCAAAGCAACTGACTTCTCTCCTTCTCAGCCTGCTTATATACACATCTTCTCACACGCATGCTCCCTTTGTTGTTATTTGTGGTACGCGAGGCCACCCTCCCACAGTCCAACATGGGTTTCATTATATCAAAAACAAATGTGAATGAGAGGCTAAGTCCTACATGGGTCTCATTGCATGGATTAACCGAAATACACAGTAGTAGAATACGTTTTCTCGAGGATAAAATCTTCCACAAACTCTTGTAGTGTGTATATTTTTACCTGCACTCCAGCTGGGGTTTAATGTCAGTGGGTGGCTGGGTGGGATAATCAAAGTCATCCCTAAACTCCAGAGGAACAGTGAAGGGGACACCGATCTGGACCGGAAAAGAAATAACGCCCAACACAAAAGCTACAGCTTCACCCTCTAGGAGAAAGAGAGAGTATTATATATACTTATTAAGACACCTATGGAGTGACTTGGAGTTGACGTGTTTTTGTATGCAAACACCGGAAGCGAGTTAGCATTTGACGACTTCTGGTCCAATCGGCCCAAAGTCTATACATTTGTTTAATGGGTTTTTGCTAAATCGCCTGAAATAAGGTCGACAGCCAACAAAACCTCAAAATACATTCACGTTTTTAAATCTATGACATAAAACACACCAGTTATAACAAGCTTGTGATTTTTTCAGACCTTTATGGTGTCTTTAAAACGGCGGTTGCTAACAAGTTGCTAAAAGCGAACAACTTTATTTTTGCCGGGACGTTGGACGTCATTGAAATGAATCCCCAACAATGATTTTATACATTTGTTCCCATGTTGCATTATTTGTGAGCTTTATATGCGTTCACGGAGTAATTACTTACGGGGGAACAAGCTTTTATAAAGTTTGAGAAAGCTGTCTAAGTATTGGTGGTGGGGACGATGATATCGAGCGACCATAGTGAAGTGTGTTTATGGCATCGTGTTAGCTTTTTAATTCTCAAAAATAGCAAATATTGGGTTGATCTGTAAAGATTATCTTGATAATCTTATAATAATCTTGATAAACAAAACGTGTAAACACCATCAAACAAATGCTTTCGGTCGAGGGAACCAGCACGGCGCTTACCTCCGGGTTAGCCTCCAAAAATACGTCATCCCAGAGTTAATACAATTACAGCTAGTTTACACCTGGTACTAAAATCAGATCACAAGCAAGCAGTACATCGTTGTGTTTTACCTTTAATAGTGAAATTGAGGGTGCAGTGAGGTAATCTTTTTCCAGCCCATTCATTGGCCGAGCTGTCGCTGATGATGGTCTGCAGGTGAAGTGTGTACTTGCCCAGCTTATTAAAGTTTTCTACAAGAGAAAAACTCTTCTTTCAGCACATTTATTTTCGTAATAGAGAAAAACATGTTTTTATAAGTAATTTTTTTTAAATATATTTCCTGCATTACTTTTACTTTTTAGAACATACGTGACCTTTATGTGAGTCTTTAAGAATGCGGCAATAATAAAGCACACATGATGTACTGATTCTTTACCCATAGTCTTGAACCAGTATTCCCACTTAGCCGAATGTACACAGATGTGAGAGTTGGTCTGCACATCTCCTTTAGGAGCTGAATGGAGAAAACAAGCCTTTTAAAATACTACAACAGTAGTACAGTACATGTTTTTAAAAATGAGGACTGTATATACATACAGTGCCAGACGACTTTCAGGTTAATGGACAGTTTCTTGCCATTGCCAGCCAGAGGAAGCCGAGACATCGACTCTCCTTTCTTGTTCAAAATCTCCACTTGAATGGGACCTAAAGGATCAGAGTTTTCATTTCAATATTTATACTGAAGGATAAATGTAAAGGTTTGTGAACAAAACATGTGTGTGTGTGTGTGTTTACCCATGGGTTCGCCTGTTGGTCTGACGTCTTTATCAACCCACGGGTTTCCCTCAGGCCACACTAGCCTCAAGCGATCAGGAAGTCTGAACACAACACAGTGATATCAGTCACAGCAAGATCTCTACGGTTTTATTGATCAGTTATTTATGAGAAGAGAAAGAAAATGAACAGTGACACAATACGTTTCAGTAAGTGCTGTAATTGTTTGTGTGATCACTATAGAAGGTGTGACAGCAAATCATCTCTGTTGCATAGATGCATTTCTCCAGTTGCTAAATATGCTAATAAAGTGAATATTTCTGGCGCTATGGCATTTCTGCGCTGTCTTGGAGATGCTAGCGTGTCACAAACATCAACCCTGCACGATCAAACGTGTTGTGTCTTATTAATTAATTAAACTGTCATTCAGCGCAAGGTATAACGTTACGGTTTTAATGGCGGTAGGTCTTTCTTGTTTTCCAATGAAACTCCATATGACATGTCGGAGAAGGGGTTTATCCTAAAACTGAGCCGAAAGCTTATTGGTTGCCCCGTGTGTACTGTCCAATGGCATTATTTTGGCTCGATTGCCAAATGGATAAAAAAAAAAGAATTTGTCAAAACAACAAAGAAAAATAATTGGCAAATAGAGAGATAAAAGCATTTGCCAAATGCTTTATTAAAAAGCAATTTAAAATGTGCATAATACAACTTTTTATTGGTTTTTTTTACGTTTTAAAGCATGGATTAAATAAACCGTTTTAAATGTATCTACATTTAAAAATGTTTTTTTTATTTAACGTTTAATTGTTCAATAAAATTACCTTTTAAAACACAAATTAAAAAAACCATTTTAAATAAGTCTATTACTTTCTCAATTTAAAAAGATATTTATTTGTTTACATTTTAAATTTTTATTTATAACATTTATAAATGTTTTCTTCATTTTATTTCTAATCGGCATTCCCGGTCCTCCATATCATAAGCAGAGTAACAGAATTCTATTTGAATTATTAACTTAGAGCGTCTTTGCTATAACCAATCACATATTTAAAATATACGAATTTCTCTCTAGAAATGCAATCAAAAGCTAATAAAAGTTCAAATTAAACATACTTTTATACAAAACTATGCTCCAACGTGCATTTCGGTAGCCATTTAATTTTTTCCCCACTTTTGCAGCCCTGGTCTCGACCAATCAGGTTCCTCGCATGTTGTTATGGAAACTCTGTCATTGGAAAATTGTACTTTTTTCAACCTCAAAAAACACTTTGAGCAGCAGAAGACGCTAATGAATTTTTTAAAAGAGACGCTTGCAGCTCCAAAAAAGAAGTAATGTGTGAACATGGCCCAAGGGCTATTTTAAGGGTTAAGATGCATTACTTTTTTTCTTTCTGTCATTTTAAGGGGAAATACCAACATATCTACAAATTTTCTTAGAATTTTGTCACTAGGAGCAACTCTTTGCGATAAAATTTTTCATGAATACAGGCCCAGATCTTACTTGGCCACTTCATCCTCAATGTTCTTTTCAATGGATGCGGATGTGGCCTGTCGGTCAATTTTCGAGATGGGAATGACCTTCTCTTCGCCATACAACTCCTTTGGTTCCTATTGTGGCACAACACAGAGTTAAAGCAATAGTCATTCTAACACACAACAAAACACAGAAATTGCAAAATAAAAAAAGCTTATGTGTATCATGTGACATCTTTAGATAATAGAACGCTAATACAGTTTTTATTTGTTATATGGTTTATTAAGCACCCTGTTTTTGTAGCTTTACAAGTCTTGTGGACGAGCAGCATGCACATTCTGCCGAACATGTAAACTATTTCTATAACAACGAAATGGACTCATTTTCTCACCAGTACAATCTGGACGTCTCCACCTGTAGCGTAAACATCTCCGTCATGATCTCCATACAACAGAAAATGATCTATAGATCCAAACATGATGGGCTGCGTTCTGACAGATTTCACCTGAGGAGGAGAAAAGAATCCAATTGAAACATTTACTATTCAACAGGCCAAAATATTATATTACATACACAGTGCACAAAAATGTTATTGTTGTATTTTAGAAGCAAGTTGTATGCGTGATCTATCAGATCTCACATATTGTCCTTTCACGTAAGTCTTGCCGTCCCACTTCATGGATTTAAATGTGGCCCAGGGATACTGCAGACGCTTGGTGGCCACATCTGGACGTTTCGTCACACCTAGAAACCCCTTAAACATGACCTGCAAACGCGCACACACAAACATGCATGTTAAGTAAATACAAGATGCACGATAAAAAATGATCTACTCTCCAATTTTTCCGTCAGGAAAGCACCATATTATTATTGACCAGTTCTGCACTGGAAATAAACTTATTCCTAAATTTATCATTATTTTTACAGACAGATTCTACATACCTGCTTATCAAAGCGCTCATGACATTCCTTCAGCCAGTTGATAAACTCTCTCTGTATCTTCACTCGCTGCTCCTGGATGAACCAGTACAGATCATGTTAAAACACAAATCAGATGTAAAGTACAGATGGTGTCAGGCCATCAGGTGACCATTAGATTTCAGGTGTGTGTTTCTCTACCTGACCGTTGTGCACTCGGGTGAAAATGGTTTGTTTGTCACGCAGTCGATGTTCGAGGTCCATGAAGGTCAGTTTGTTTGTGCTGACCTGAAACCGATCGTTGGCGAAGAGAACTCCTGAAATCCGGTTATAACACTCCAAAGGAACGGTACCTACTTTCTTCGGCCTCATACACCATTCGAACCTTACGCACACACATACACACAGCATGTATAATCATACATAAAATGGTTTTATTGATAACGTCATTAATTAAGCACTCTTCGGGACATTTTGTTTTTTAATTAGAAGTTGTGCTGTATATAGTTAGACAGCAGAACGTTTTACTCCGGGACAAAAGAAACATGGAAGTGTGACGGTAGTAAGACGGTAGGAGACATTAGAAGGATTTACTATCAGACAGTAGCGAGAGGCTAGTGAGACAGGAACGAGACATGAGATTGTATAAGTTTTAGCTCTGTATGAGACTGTATGAGTTTTTACTCCGAGACAGACATGAGACAGTATGAGTTTTTACTCCGAGACAGACATGAGACTGTATGAGTTTTTACTCCGAGACAGACATGAGACTGTATGAGTTTTTACTCCGAGACAGACATGAGACTGTATGAGTTTTTACTCCGAGACAGACATGAGACTGTATGAGTTTTTACTCCGAGACAGACATGAGACTGTATGAGTTTTTACTCCGAGACAGACATGAGACTGTATGAGTTTTTACTCCGAGAGAGACATGAGACTGTATGAGTTTTAGCTCTGTATGAGACTGTATGAGTTTTTACTCCGAGACAGACATGAGACTGTATGAGTTTTTACTCCGAGACAGACATGAGACTGTATGAGTTTTTACTCCGAGACAGACATGAGACTGTATGAGTTTTTACTCCGAGAGAGACATGAGACTGTATGAGTTTTTACTCCGAGACAGACATGAGACTGTATGAGTTTTTACTCCGAGACAGACATGAGACTGTATGAGTTTTTACTCTGTATGGACTTTATGAGTTTTTACTCCGAGACAGACATGAGACCGTATGAGTTGTTACTCTGCATGAGAGACCGTATGAGTTTTTACTCTGTATGGACTTTATGAGTTTTTACTCCGAGACAGACATGAGACCGTATGAGTTTTTACTCTGCATGAGAGACCGTATGAGTTTTTACTCTGTATGGACTTTATGAGTTTTTACTCCGAGACAGACATGAGACCGTATGAGTTGTTACTCTGCATGAGAGACCGTATGAGTTTTTACTCTGTATGGACTTTATGAGTTTTTACTCCGAGACAGACATGAGACCGTATGAGTTTTTACTCTGCATGAGAGACCGTATGAGTTTTTACTCTGTATGGACTTTATGAGTTTTTACTCCGAGACAGACATGAGACCGTATGAGTTGTTACTCTGCATGAGAGACCGTATGAGTTTTTACTCTGTATGGACTTTATGAGTTTTTACTCCGAGACAGACATGAGACCGTATGAGTTGTTACTCTGCATGAGAGACCGTATGAGTTTTTACTCTGTATGGACTTTATGAGTTTTTACTCCGAGACAGACATGAGACCGTATGAGTTTTTACTCTGCATGAGAGACCGTATGAGTTTTTACTCCGAGACAGACATGAGACCGTATGAGTTTTTACTCTGCATGAGAGACCGTATGAGTTTTTACTCCGAGACAGACATGAGACAGTATGAGTTTTTACTCTGTTTGAGAGACTGTATGAGTTTTTACTCTGAGACAGCAGTAAGACGTGATTGAGAAAGGTTTACTCTGAGACAGTAGTGTAGGGAATCAGGCGCCCATTCCAGAAGCACTCAAAGATCGATCTCTTTCCTCGACCTTCAGGATTCAACACCACACAATCTTCATCTTCATCATCTCCTGAAGCTGAAACAGCCACAAACCAAATCATAAATATTGGCATATTTTAAATTGACTGGCTTCAACGATGATCATTATTAGTGGTGTTTGACAACATTGTTTTAATTCACACTTGATTTTAACACACCTTTGACCCTGTGTATTAAACTTTTATGAATCTGTACTAGGGACATAAATGGCACAGCAACGCCATGCCATCCCCCACTGAATTAAACAGGTGATCTAAACATCGAAAGCACATGAAACTTGAGGGGATGTCTAAAATTCAACACCTGATGCAGTGTATGGATCCACTGGGTATGTCTCTCTATCAAAGAGAAACGGATGGTATCGGATTATTCCCTCCACTAAAGAGTCTTCAGCGCCGGTGGCTTTAAACTCAAACGTTGACACGCTTGAGTTCACATAGAGAGTCTGCATGTCATTATCCACCTCTCTCAGATTAATCACACGTGGAATTCGAGTGGAGCGCTCGAAGAGACATATCTGACAGATGAGACAGATATAGAAGGAATGAGAGGTTACAATTCTGTCCCCAGTATCTTATTGAACCCACACAAACCCACATCTACCTGAATGTCGATGTTGGCATCAGGGCCTGTCGCCTGAGGTTGTGTCCTGTTGTTCCCATCAATTCCGTGTATATAATAATGGTAGGTGTGCCTGTAACAGTGCAAATGACATGAAACCAAACAATTCACCAAACTATAACGCACAGTTCGGCAGGTTATCACATCACCGCCACACTTAACTAAAATCTTTTCATGTTCCACAGCAAAACAAATCATGTAGGGTTTTGAAAGACTTCAGAATGAAATGTGTTTAAGAGAAAGGGAAGACGTACGCTAACTCTCGGGTCCACAGGTGGAAGTACTGTTTGAGGTAGGTGACGTGTTCTGGCTGGACTCCGGTTATGACGACGGCAGTAAAACCCTCTTTGCCTTCCTCCTCAAGAACAATGGAGCGCAGAAACTGCTCCTCGCTCACATTCAGATGCGTGCAGTCACCAGGCTGGGAAAGAGCGAGAAGGTACATGTAACGGCTAAATCCATAGACCAGCGATGAAGTGTGAGACAAGATGCGTTCCTCTGACCTTTCTGTTTCTGATAAAACCTGAGTAAATGCGTTCTCTGTTCTTCTCCTTGCGCTCAAAGTCGTCTTTGGAAATGATAAATTCATGAACATCGGGGGAACCTGTGGGTTTGCTGATCATCTGAAAAGATTATCATTTACAATCATATATATGAAAGACCACTTTTTTTAACATTCAAGGTGTTCATTTAATGGCTGTGTGTTTTCTGGAGATGGGACACATGGTGTATGATCTGCTAACACAACTTATTTTAAGTTACACAGTTGAATCTATGTTAACATTATTTTTGTCATTATGTCTATGGTTGCTTTTGTAATGATAATTCAGACATTACTCCTTTTACCACCACTATGTTTTATATGAAAGATTGTATCTCAAATACACTAAATAAAATAAAACTTTGTCTCCTTTATGTGTTTGCAGGTGTTAAAGGAGAACTGCGCCAAAAATGTAAATTCTGTCATGTATTACTCACCCTTAAGTCATTGGACAATCCTAGGAACACAAATCAAAAAAGATACACGTTGTGGACTGACGTGGAAGTCACGAAATTGTTAAATATAGTCGTCATTTTTGTTTGTTTGATCACAAAAAGCACCCTCGTGGCAATATATAGTTTAGGCAAAAAGCTCCCAGACTTCATCACATCTATCCTAATTTGTGTTCCAAAGAGGAACGGAGGTCCTAGGATTGTCGAACGACCCAGGGTTGAGAATTAAAAATTTTTGGCAGAGTTCTCCTTCAAGATGCAAGCAATGATGGCAAGAACGAATAAACTCAGCGTTAACACACCACTTGGGAATCTATCACAAATGCATATTCGTTATAGTTGAAATATGATACAAATATGTACTTGCATATGTTCTTCCTAGAAAAGTCACTGAATGTTTTGAATAAGGAGCATGCAAACGTACCCTGACGCTCTGGCCAATGTAAAACACGGCCTGTTTGCCACCCACTCCAAAATATGAGATGTCACTGTTCAGACTGCGTGGAACCGTTTTGGGCCGAACGTAACTGGTGTGATCGCTGCGGTGACAACAGAGTGGATTATTTCACTCCATATGACACTTATCCACTTGGTGACTCATGAGGAATCACATGCAGTATATATTTTAATGAACCTTAGTTAATACTCATTACACATTTATATGTGTAAAAATTCATTTCAATTTTTGTGGTGCAAAATTCTGTTAAACTCTTGTGGAGGAAAGTTTTATGTTGATGCATTTGCAAACTTGTGTTTTAGAATATGCATTCATTACTTCTACTAACACAGATGTGAGATTGTTAGCGCCTTTTTAGGAGTGTTCCAATGGTTTATCTTTTTTAATGTAGCAGAACAGAAGTCTAAGGACTCAAAGGCTTCTACAATGAATGTGCATGGCCTTGGAGCTGTGGATAAGAATGAAACATATTATGGGATGATGTGACAAATCTTGGTCTCATCTCGCAGGAAGGTTTCCACAGCACCCTTTAGCATTGGAAATCGACAAGCAAGAATTATGGATCGGTCCAATATCATAGTAAAAAAAACCAGGTACGAGAACATGTATTTGCTAGGAAGAGCATTACCCTTCAGATACGCGGTTGTTTCGTATGAATTTGGACAGACGATAAACAGCCCAGTTGTTCAGCTGTTGAGATGTCATTCCACATCCATTATCCATCACCACGACGGCAGGTCCTCCTTGAGCCTCATCAAACCACTAAAACAAACAGACAGAGAGGAGAAAACATCTGATGAACTACATCACCTGTCAGGTCATCAAGCATCTTCATGCATCACAATATCGAAAGGTGTTTCTGGCACGTAAAAGTTTCTTAACAAATCATATTCAAAAATGCATAAAACTTGAATACAATAGTTGAATATTGAACGTACTGGAAACTGCCCTCAGAAAACATTGTACTGGAAAACATCCACAACAAGTTTTTTCTTAATTTATTTTTGCCATAAGCTCGGGCAGGTGACTTCGAGGGCGTTCAATAGTGGATACTGAACAAGATCAATACATTAAAGACTCACCAGTCTGATTTCAATGATCCTTTTGCCGGTGTTACTTGCCGTGGCTGACAGCGCGTTATCAATGAGTTCGGCAAACGCGTAGGCTGCAACACAAAAAAAAACACGCTCCATATTATAAGAGGACAATCTATGTGCGTGTTTGCCCAGCACAGGTGGGCACATAAACTTACGCAGTGCTTTCTGTCCCTCGCTGGCGTAGTACTCATACATGCCACACTGCACCAGGGTGTGATAGTGGGGCAGATAGTCGATGCGCTCTTGAGTGGCCACACAAAGCTCCTGATCCACAGACTGCAACAGTTGCAGGGTCTTCCCATCCTGCAGCTCATCTGAAACATCACGACACACACATTGATCAACTTTGCAGTAAAACCACATCAGCCGGAGCTTACGGAGAACAGCCGGTTAAAATGACAGATGACCCATTAGCCTTCATTTCTGTGCTTTTTTGGCAGTGTGTCCGTGCATTGCAGTGGCTTTACAGAGATCCTAAAATTACGTTTTTACCAAAAACATAACTCCCATAATTATTCGTTTTTTACATTATATTATTTAATTTGAGAGGTTTATAGAAAGAATATGTCATGTAGCTGCTTCACAGAAAGTTTTAAAACAACTAAAAGCTTCAATATAAAATCTAGAATTAATTGAAAATATGAATGTATGGACAACTAGGATTTTGGTCGTGATGGTGCAGCTCTACTTAAAATGATCAAATTGTGCACCAAATAAATCAGTATTGATGTGTTTATTACTCTTCCGGTGTTAGCAAATCTAGTGAAATACATCTTTGTATCTCATACGTATTGTGTCATTTCTGGGTGGTTTTCAGTACGTTTCAGTATTGTTACACACTATTGTTAACCTCCTATATATTCAATAGTTTTACACAATGTTATTAACAGTGTATACATATTTTAATAGTACACATGTATAATCTGGGGGATCTAAAACCACATTTAACCAAAGATGAATGAGATTATGCGGTTGATTATACAATGATTTAAATGCGATGATCAGATGGCTTGAAAACACTGTAACTTCAGATGCTTTGGGAAGATCTCACTTTGTTTGGCCTGCGCAAATAAAGTTAACTTTTTGACACCTGGATCCTCCTGTCTGAGCAATTTTTGGAAACTGCAAGAACAACTTACGACAACATGCGTAGCACCTAAACTCTGGAACAGCCTTCCTGATATTATTCCCAACATAAATCTAGATTAAAAACGCATCTTTTCAGCCAAGCATTCACTTCATGCTAAATAAACCACCGGGAGACTGCTGACATTAGACATTATTTACTAGGTGTTTATATAACAAGTTAAACTATTCATGTACTGCGTTTTACCTCTTTTGTGATTTTCCCCTGTAAAGCTGCTTCGGAACAATGCAAATTGTGAAAAGCGCTATATAAATAAAATTGAACTCAATTAACATTGGTCATTTACCGCTTACAAATCTGTATATTTACAAAAAAGGTGCTATTTAGGTTTGTTTTTATGAACAACTTGAAAACGAGTCCCATCGAACCAAAAAAACACGTTAATGTAAATGTTCATCGTTTTTTTGTATTATTGCAATATTGCACGCTTTACTTTTGCTTAATGTATAGCATTTTCAACTTTCTTATTGGTTCGAATGTTTAGAAACCTGTCAAAAAAAGACGACAACACAAATACTAGTTTTCAATTCAATACCAGCTTAAAACCATCGCATATCCCTTAAGTGTGTTTTGGGTCCTTTTCCAGTAGGATTTAATGGTCTTTTATTAGTACATTGCCTGTAACGACCCCAGAGACCATAAATGTACATTAAAACCAATACAATTCCTATTAAAAGCATTATTTCCATATGCTAACATTGTTCTGTAGGTATTATGCCATGTTGTTATGTTTACCGTTTGCACTGCAAGTAAACGAGACTCTTACTGTAAAGCTCTTCGTCGATCTGCCTCCTGTCGGTGGTGCTGATAACGAAAGTTTCGTTTTTCGACAGTGAAAACTCCTGCGATACAAAATAACGAACAAATATGACACGCCAGTCTCCATCTGTTTAATCGCTTCATCCGTCACACAGATATTCTGGGTTTAACACGGGTAAAGGTAAATAAACGCAGTAAAAAAGCACTTGCTCGTACCCGCATCACCGCCTGCAGGAACGCGCTGTAGTCCATGTCGGCGACGTCTATAGCCCGCGCCGCCTCAGCGCTGCTGTCCGGACGACAGTCGAACATTAATATCGATCTCTGATGCGGTTTCTCCCGGCGACCGGGATCGTTTCCCGTTCCGGCATCCGCCATGTTCGTATCGATACACAGTCAGCGGTATCTGAAATACGCGTCCCCCTCCGGCGAGCTCACCGCTGCACCTCTGCCATCTTTATCCACCTCTGCGGGTCTGTGGCTCGGTGTCAACGCATTAAACGCTCCGCGAATGCGATGTTTTGCGTGGACGTGCGATTTCAAAGACTTGGCGCCTCATGAATTCCGATTTCACTGCGGCGTCATGACGCTCGAGCTGCGTGATACAGCGACTGACGAGAACCACGCGCGGACCAAACAAAGGGCGTGTCCAGAATAGTCTCGCGCACTACTCGTGTTATCTCTGTAGTACGCGGTGACCGTAGGAGACGCTCCTCGATGCCGACATCCGACTTGTATACTTTATATACTAATCCGCACTTTGGAGAGTTAAAGTTGCAAACCGTGGTCGGTAACGTTTGCTCTTATAAATCTCTCACCCTAAATCTGATAACATGTCATTAGAAATACGTTAACAGATAAAGTTTGTCTTCAGCAAGTTTGTTAGTTAATAACTTTAGCTAAAGTTGTTCTTGCAGTTTAATGAAATCAAATTTTTCTGATCACATTCCAAACGCATAGACGTAAAAATAAAACTTTATTCGCAAAATATTACGACGTCATTCTTCTAATTTTGTCTAAAATTAGCTTTCGTATTTAGTTATCTTTACAATATTTGTCGTGGAAAGTTGTTCTTGTAGTTTCTAAAAATTGCTCGGTCAAGATGGTCCAGGTGTCAAAAAGTAAACTTTATTTGCGCAGGCCAAACATAGTGAGATCTTCCCAAAGCATCTAAACATACAGTGTTTTCCAGCCCATAGTTATAGTGAAATCCCTGAAAGGAGGAGTTTCTCTTAAACCAATCTGACCTGCTCCTGTTACCTCCTTTAACTTGTCTTGTCATTCCACCAATAGATTGATGCATTGGTCAAGTTTCAGAACCTACAGACATTGCTGGTGTTTACTTTGCTGTGCTCTTAATACGTGTAAATAAATTATCAGATATAGTATTAAATCATACACAACCGTCTTTGGTTAAATATAGCTCACTCAGATCATAACACTAACACATAATTATTCTAGTTTCTACTAAAATATATATGTGGTTTTGTAAAATAATTAACGGCAATATATGTGAATATGTGATATATTGAAATCATCTAAACATTTTGAAAACAAGTATATATGTGGTCAATAACAACGTGTGCAGTTTTAACCGTAAAGCGCCTCTTTACCCTTCTCTGGACACCCTTCCTGACCTTCTTGACCAAGTCCAGGTGTCCAGATGCAAAAATTTGTCAAAACAAATATATCTAATCCTGCTCCTCTTTCATGTCCTGGTAAAAACAAATATATCTAATCCTGCTCCTCTTTCATGTCCTGGTAAAAACAAATATATCATGTCCTGTGTCCCGTAACACCCTGCAAGATGCTCCCCTGTGAGCTGCTCCCATGGGAGCCCATATATCTCAAGGGCCCCTTTTCATGATGCTCCATACTCAATGTGAGCTCATATATCTGCAAGATGCTTATTACAGATGCCCCTTAGATGAACGATATGGCCCTTAGATGCACCATGTGAGCCTGCCAGCCCATGGCCCCTTGCAAGATGGGGACAGCTCAGAAATTAGAAAACAACTCAGAAATAACACAATACTATCTAAAATGAAAAAGTCAACATAGACTTTTAACCTCTAGTAGCTCCTCACTGCAGAACGCGAGATCCAGTCTCCTCCCACTGCGTCTTGATCAGTGTTGTAAATTAATTACTTTTCCCTTAAAAAAGTAATCTCTTATTTTTCTGTAATTTAATAACAGTTAAAAACAGAGCTGTTTTCTGCTGTTTTCTAATTTCTGAGCTGTTTTCTGTGTTGTTGCATCTTGCAAGGGGCCACAGGATCGCAAGCTCACATGGTGCATCTAAGGGGCTCCTGGAATAAGCATCTTGCAGTAATATGAGTTTGCATGGAGTGTGGAGCATCTTTCTGGACATAAAAAGAGGCTCATGAGATATATAGTCTCCCAGGGGAGCTTCTTGCAGGGTTATAAGGGGCACGAGGCACATGACATATACATATTTTGACATATTTTTAATTTTTTGCACCTGGACACCTTAAGGGTGTCCAGAGAATGGGTCAGCTGTGGCATTGTGGCAAGAGCGTTGGGCTTGTGGTCAAAAGGTTGTTGGTTTGAATCTGACTGAAGTGCCCTTGAGCAAGACACCTTACCCCTGATTGCTCTGTAGTAATGTGTCACTGTTAAATACTACTTGTAAGTTGCTTTGGATAAAAGCGTCTGCCAAATGATTAAATGTGAATGCAGAGAAGGGGTACATTAAGAGGCGCCTTCTACTGTTACAAGTTAAAGAGGCGCTTGCTACGGTTAATACTGCACATGTTGTTATTGACCACATATATACTTGTTTTCAAAATGTTTAGATGATTTCAATATATCACATATTCACATATATTGCCGTTAATTATTTTACAAAACCACATATATATTTAATAATTATGTGTTAGTGTTATGATCTGAGTGAGCTATATTTAACCAAAGACGGTTGTGTATGATTTAATACTATATCTGATCATTTATTTACACATATTAAGCATGTTTGTCATTTATGTTTTAAGAGCAATGTCTGTAGGTTCTGAAACTTGACACTTGACCAATGCATCAATCTATTGGTGGAATGACAAGACAAGTTAAAGGAGGTAACAGGAGCAGGTCAGATTGGTTTAAGAGAAACTCCTCCTTTCAGGGATTTCACTATAACTATGGGCTGGAAAACACTGTATGTTTAGATGCTTTGGGAAGATCTCACTATGTTTGGCCTGCGCAAATAAAGTTTACTTTTTGACACCTGGACCCTCTTGACCGAGCAATTTTTAGAAACTACAAGAACAACTTTCCATGACAAATATTGTAAAGATAACTAAATACGAAAGCTCATTTTAGACAAAATTAGAAGATTGACGTCGTAATATTTTGCAAATAAAGTTTTATTTTTTACGTCTATGCGTTTGGAATGTGATCAGAAAAATATATAATACATTCATTATTAATAAACCAAATGAAAACTCACCACAGGTTTTTTATTTGAGTAAATAAAAAAATAAACGTGTAAACGTATTCTAACGTACACTAAAGTGTAATCTTTATTATGTATTTTTCTACTTTATTCTCGTATATTTTATTCCCATAATACTACGACTTTAATCTCGTGATTTTATTGAACCTTTAACGTGCCCATAATCCTCAATCGCAACTTCACATAAAAATAATGAAATGTTACACAAATTTTAAATATCTGTCACCACGAACATAATGTAAACACTTGCTGAGTAAATAATTTACTAAAGTAAGTTCGTGTAAGAATAATATCACACATTTAAACATTAATGCATATAACATGATCATAACATGAAAAGATTCATTCGACTGAACCGTTTATGCGAGTCGATTCGGCACAATGAATCAAACAACGGTGACGCAACTAAAAAAACATGGCGGCGTGCTGTCGTTCTCGTGCAGGTTGTCTAATAAAGCATATCTATCAGAGAAATGTATGCGATTTTTGAACATTTTGAGTTGACTATCTTACATTAATGTCTATCGTTGTGGCCAACAGTTGGGGCTGGCTGTTAGACTCCGGCTCGCTCAAAGATCAGAGCTGTGTTTGCGCATGTGATGGGACCAAGGCGGAATACTTCAAATGTACTTTTAAAAGAGAATATTTTAATATATTAAAGCCTCACATTCAAGTCAAACAAGATGTTTTAAAGAACCCAGATACGCGAAGTGCTGAGCGTGGCGAGCATGACAAAATTGATCTGAAAAAACGAAAGGTGGGCATCGCATATTTCTAAATAACGTTATAAATCATATAATCTCACAGTGAACACGTGTTTTATAATCTGTTTTAATGGGCTGCACGATGAATTTGCATTTATTTGCAGAAGCGCAAGAGAAAAAAGTCTGATCTCAATACTGGAGAGATAGAGGCACATGACTATCATGAAAAGGTGACAGTACATTTACTCAAACCATAGGAAAGGGATTTGTTTTCTGTGTTTCATTGATTCATTTATAGGTTTTGAACCACACGAAGGCAAATAAATGATGACAGTATTTCTATTTTTGATGAAATATCCCTTATGGATTGTGTCCGGTAGTAATCATTGAGGATGTCTTTCACAAATATTGATCATTTCACAGATCCGGTCAGTGGTTCTGGAAGGTTCTCGGGCTTTGGTGGAAGCCGGCACTCTGTGTGGTTACTGGACAGAAGTTTTGCCCTCGGTGACCTCTGAACCCGTCCCGGTACAAGAGCGCCAGCTGGCTGCATTCTGTGACATGGCCAAACTGCTTCCGTTAACAGATGAGTCGATACCGGCACCAGTGCAGACACTGAACAGAGACGACCGGGACGCACCGCTTGACCTATTCAATTACATCACAGAGAATCCGTATGACATCACTTATGAGGTCACATTAATGAGCGAGAGGTATCTGCTGCCCCCTCGCAGTCGCTTTCTGATGTCTGACGTCACACACATACATCCACTAGTCAACAGTGAGTGTATTTTATCATTATTGATCTTCAATGAAAAATATTAATTTGTTGTATGTGGATACTATTTGACTTATTTATTATCGCGTTGTATAAAACGGCCCTCAGTTAAACCCTCAATTGACCACTTTTGCATATTTATCGAGAGTTGTTACTTTGATTTGCCCGCAGATGGAGACAAATATGACCTTATAGTCCTTGATCCACCATGGGAGAACAAATCGGTAAAAAGAAGCAACAGGTGAGTGTTTGATATCTTCATATCCATATTTTGATGATTTTATTGTATGTCTTCATATTTTTGCTATTATTAAAAGAGGTGATTTTGTTTTGCCCTGATACACAATACCTCTACTTTTATTTAAATGAAAACATGTTTTTGCTGCATGAGTTGATGTTAAAGACCCTGCGATTGACTTCCTGCCATTTATATCTTTAGTACGTTGTTTCGTGTCTGTTTTCTGAAAGCCAAACCACCCCCATATAACAAATTGCGCATTCTTTTTGAGGGTTAATTCATCACACACTCACGTGACGCGCGTCTCTTTCCACATCGGTGGAACTTGCAGTAAACAACCGAAATGGCCATCTTTGAGACATTAATATACATTTTCAATGAGATTTGATATTCACAATTGTTTGAATAATATCGCCAATATTATCTAGTAGCAAATAGAATCTCTAGTTGTTATAATGGCATGTTTAATGAACTGAACTCATGTGACGCTGTAATTGACAGGTATAGTTCCCTGCCGTCCTCTCAGATCAAGCAGCTTCCCATGTCGGCCTTGGCCTCTCCGGGTTGTGTGGTGGTGACGTGGGTAACTAACCGGGCACAGCACCTGCGGTTCGTCCGAGAGGAGCTCTACCCTCACTGGGGAGTGGAAGTGATAGCAGAGTGGCTTTGGGTCAAGGTACAAACACACACACACCGATCACTTGGGCAACATTGCCCAAACCTGTGTGGCCGTGACGGCTGATCGGCTGTATGTGTGTAGGTGACCCGGACGGGTGACTTTGTGTTTCCACTGGACTCCCAACACAAGAAGCCTTATGAAGTGCTGGTGCTCGGCAGGTATCGCACAGAGGACGCTGTCAGGTAACGTATGCGTGTGTCCATCTGTCCGTGTTTATAAACTATCATTAGTATGACTCTGTGTTTCAGGTCTTCAGCGCAGGATGGGATTCCATCTCAAAGACTTCTGCTCAGCGTTCCCTCAATCCTCCATTCCCATAAACCTTCGCTGTCAGGTACACGCACCTGTAAAAAAGCATGTATAGTCTAAGCGTAGATAGTCCTAAATAAAATGTCTGCACTTGTAATGGAGTTGGTTCTCTCTCTGTTTTTTCAGCTGTGTTGAAGCCTTACATTAGCTCCGTTCCTAAGTGTTTAGAGTTGTTTGCTCGAAGTCTCCAATCTGATTGGACCAGCTGGGGAAATGAGGTCATCAAGTTTCAGCACAGCGGTTATTTTAGCAGACAGAGAGTCGAGGGACCACACAGCACGTCTGAGACCGCAGGTGCAACGCAGGGATTCTGTTAATGAACACTTTAATAAAAGTGACATAATGTTAAAAAAGTGACATAAGAGCACATGCAAATGAAAACTCTGTACACCAATTTAATTTGAACTTTATCTAACATCGTGTATACCATTAGGACCAGATTTTGATGACAACCTTGCACAACAGATTAGAATACACTTTATTAAAGTTTGATATCATCTTTGTGGAAATGAAATTTGCACATCTGAACTACGTTCAGTGTATTTTTTTGTAACTTTCTTAATCAAAATATGACATTCAACTGCAGACTGTGCGGTTGTTTAGGACATAAGCAATGATGTATTGTACGAATGTACAGTATATTATCGATCCAAATGTTTTAAATGCCATTATACCGTTTTTTACATATTAAAATTGTTTTATACAAAAGTGTCTCGTTTTAAGATTGGAATTGGACTTTAGTTTTTCAAAATTCAAATTTTAGACTTTGCTGGAGAACTTTAGCTTTTGTGTTGATCATATTCCTGTTTGCTGTCATTGTTTTTGTAGTCAATGCCTTTGAAACAATTTTTTTATTTATGCGTCCAGTGTTCATGCAATTAGAAATCAGTCGATCTGATGCATCATGCCCCTTTACTCCAGTCACAGGTATATATGTGTTATTGCAAAAGGTGCTGTGACCTGATGACTGGGGTTAAATTATGGTTTCTGCCGCCATCTGCTGGTGTGATGTTAGTAAGATCTGTCTGGACTTCATCTCTCAGGTTCAGTGGCTCTCTGTTTGAGAGAAAACGTATGACTTCATGCAAACCTCAAAGATATTTATCTGACCCCGAGTTTAATCCATATGTGCATTTAAGCGTTTCAAGAGCTGATACATCAGTAGGTAAAAAGAGAGGTGGATCATAGATGACGTTATGATTAATCACATTTATTTAACTAATGCATGAAAGTCCATCACAAGTTAAAGTATTGATAGTGAAATATAGTATTTTGCACACGTTTAATAACCTATTAAAGAACTTAAAAGGTATTTTCACACCGTTGGTGGAAATCCAGTATATTGATCTTTTTGAAAGCCTGTTGGAATGTTGCTCTATTGGAGGCCACGTTGACCTCTACATCTTTGTGTGTTTCTATGGAAACAGAGGTTGGTCTACCTGGGAAGCGCACATTGACTTTGGCACTCCCTGTGTGTTCCCATTTATATCATTAGTCACCTGTGCCCCTTTAGCAAAAAATAACACATCTTCTAGAAGATTCACTGGATACCTAAAACGGAAAACGTACTAATTGTAAAATTAAAACAGGTTACTTTTATGACTGGAAAGCAAGAAAGCCTCTTTGTTTGACAGAATTGATCATAACCTTTACGACTGAATGTTCTTCTTTTTGTACAAATGAACACTTGATCGTCTGACCCTTTAACATCATGAGCTACAGTAAGTCACAGATCGTCCTAATGTTCATCTCTCTGGACTCCGGTCACATCACACTGTAAATTATTACTGTTTATTGTCATCACATCCCACATGACATCACTGTTACAGATAATGCGCATGATGAAAATGACCAAGATACACTGGGGGGACACTCCAGACATTTTTTTCAGATGCAGAAAATGTATATGTACTGTATGAAATTGGCATAATCTTTGGCGGCTACCATATGAGAAAGAAGTATTTCTCTGTAGTAGTAAAATTCCTAGATACTACAGTGTTTTGAACCTTGCCATAGTAAACATCACACTACAGTTTTTTCTACAGTTCATCAAATAACTACAGTAAATATTACAGAATATACTGATACTGTACATTAGCAAGTAATAGTTACCATAATATTCCACGGTATACTATAAAACAACAGTTTACTATATTCAATTCAAATGTATATTACTGTGTTTACTACAGTTTCTCAATTCACTCAACACTACAGAATAATGTCATGAATGTTATGAAATTGTAGTAGTACATATACTTCAATTTACTGTAGTAAATGCTAAAGTGTACTATGGTATTTACTAGAGTTAATGAATTTATCATACTAAAATAATACTACAGAATACTGGTCTATGCATTAACAAAGTGTGGTAATAAATACTCTATAAATTGCTACTTCAGTATAGTATAATTCCCTCCAGAACTGTTATGAAATGTCATACATATGTTATGAAATTGTAGTAATCAATTTAATATACTATATTAAATGCAAATGTATACTACCGTGCATACCACAGTTTATCAATTCACTATAGTTATTGCTTCAGAATATTGTATGTTATGAAATTCTAGGAATCAATTTAACATACCACCTCAGTTCACAATAGTAAATACTAAAGTGTGCTACGGTATTGGCTACAGTTTATGCATTTATCATACTACAGAATTCTGCCCTATACATTAAAAAAGTGTGGTAATAAATATATATACTTCCATTGAATACAGTTTACTATAGTAAATTGCAAAGTATACTACTGTATTTCCTAGATTTGGTCAGTTAACTATAGTTTCTATATGTTATTTTCTGCACGTTGAATATGACTTTTCACACATCCTTTATGTTCTGAGTGAATATTCCTACAGTGTTTCGACGTTTGGTCTGAATAGAGCAGGATTCTGAATAGTTTCAGAAAGTGAGAAAGAAGAGTTCAATGTAACTGACAGCTCCTGATATTTCAAAGGACGAGAGAGACTTTGCAATTTCCTTTCAACGTTGGGACCTTGAATCCACATCAAACCCCACTGAATTATTTCACATTCATTAATTTTATATTTGGTCATAAATCAAAGGTCTCACGTTTTGTGTAATTATAAATACATATTTTGCCTTGCATATCTTGAGATTATCTTCAAGAATTAGCATGCATCAAAAAACTGCATCAAAAAAGATGGTTGGGCATCGAACGTGGAATCTTCAAGTTTGACTCCAAAATAAAAATGACTGCGTTGTTTTTCTGTTTATGACAGAAACGAGTTTACAGATGATCCGCTCTTTGGCCAGACGTTTATGCATCCTCACAAACTATAAATATCATATCGCTGTTCAACAAATGCATGAATGCCATATAAATGAACCTTGAAAATGTTTAAAATATGTTGGATTATAGGACACATAAGTGTGTTTAAATCAGCCTTCATCAAGTTGTAAAAGTCTTTTTATTTTAAGTCTGGAAACGTTCATGCTAAACGTGTTTCTGTGGCTCCTGACATTCTGTCAATGTATCTGAAGAAACATGTGGACGTGGAAATGTTACGTTAGAGGAAAAACCCAATAGATGTCTGTCAGAATGACTGGATGAGCGCGAAGCTGGGATGTGTGAGTGACAGCAGATCGTGTTATTCATTCAGGTGCATCGTGTGGATTCTGCTGCGCTTCATCATTAGAAACCATCACACTTACGTTTACACATTTCACTCGCTCAGGTCACCATTATTTGCAGGTGACTTTTATAAAATACAGACCGATTCAAATCAGCTTTACAGTAATACACAGGAAAACTACTTCAGGTCAATGAAAATGTTAAACAATCCACACACAGAACTGATTTGCTGTACACGTCCTCTTTAAACTTGGAATGTCCTTAAGACTTCAACATCTAGGATCAGCGTTAGACATACTGGACATTAACCGATTGGTGAAAAATGAGTCCCCTGTAAGCCAAGGCATTACTGTTTTTAGTCCGTTTAACACAATGCAATTGTGTTTGAACATAAAACCTCATACGAAGGTGTTAAAACTAATTGTTCAAATACTGATCTGGCATCACGTGTGAAACCTGATGATGTGATGTGATTTCTAAAAAGCACAGGGCACACAGCGAACGACGCACTTATACTGGTTGAATATGGGTTTTGATATACTGTACTGGCAGAAACTGTAAACCTCATAAATGACATAAAATGTGTAGGAGTCAGTGACCGTCGCTTATGAATGTCACGGCTATAAATTACCACATTAACTTTCTTTCTCTGTCACTTTTCTTTTACTGCGGCTGTTGTTCGGTGAAGGCACAACACAGTCCTGTGGGGCTCTGAGAGTCGACCTTCAGTCTCGCTCTTTTCTAAAGCTCTTTCTCTCGCCTCTTTCCTCTTTGGAGATGCTGTCAATCGCTCGAAACATTTTAATCATGATGACAAAGAACCGCAGGATGTGTTTCAGCCAAAGGGCAAACCAACAACAACAGTTTTTAAACCAATATTAACATGCATGTATGGCAGTGAGAGGGACAGACTTTATTTAGTATCCCAAATGTATAACTGCGAATGTCAAAACTGAAGTTTAGAGGCAAAGTTAGACGGCACACATTAGCTTTCAGTGTGTCCATTTATTTTGCCTTGAGAAATGGAGATATTTTGAAAATTCTCCGTCTAACAACCACACTTTTGGTGCCAGGGTTTAGGCAGCTGATGGAAAACAAACAGTGCCATTTCTCACATTAGGCTGCTCTGTATTTTGCACCATGTTACTGACCTCTTGGTATGTTTTGCTACTTTTGGATTTGTTGTTGGATTTTAAATGCAATATACACTTCTCGAGCGGGCTTGAGGGGTTCATCGAGGCAGCTGTTGAACATGACCTTAAATTCGGCCTTGTTGAACCCAGGGTGGCCCGTGGCGGTCAGGAAGTCCTCACATCCGCCTCCTTTTGTCGAGGCCAAAAAAGGACATTGGTCTGGTAGCTCTGTAGTGCCGACAATGACTCGGCCGCTGCTGTCTGCTGGGTCCCTCCTTGGTAGGCAGTTTGATCTGTCATGATACAACAAGGATGGGACCCAAGTGCAGGCAGTGTTGAACACAAACAAAGCTTTATTAAATAATAAGCCCACAAGGGGGGAAAAGGGCAAGCAGAAAACTACCCACGAGGGGCCAATAATTACACAGGGCAGGTGAGGTGAGGTGAATGAAACACTAATGGGATGCTAAAAGGGAAACAACCGGTGGGGCCAAGAGACGAAACCAGAGGACAAAGTCAAATCAAAGGCCACGTGTCTCCACACATAACATACACACAAAAGTCACAAAACCCTGTCCACAGAATCTAGGAAACTACTGACAAGAAGGACAGGATCATGACAGCTTAAATTTTTAAATACCTGCGATACCGTTAATTGTTTTTAAACGATAGTATTGAATAGTAATAATCGCGTAAATACAAAATGTTTCATTTAGATTTGTGCAAATGAGCTTCTCAAGCTTAACATGGTCAACATGTTGTCAAAAGGTTTGGCCTTGCATTAGTAATGAAGATCTAGTGTAAAAAAACACACAGGAGTCACAATATTGATGACAAATTGGTTAGTAAATACTGACACGGCATGTCCTTTAACAGCATCTCACCTCACAACCCATCTGAAAAAACGAAATTAAGGAATGAGCGATAGATTGGTGGGAGACGACAGATTCAACATGCTCAAGAAACAATACATTCCGCATGTTCAAAAATAATCGTATCCATAATAAGAAAGATATGAGAAACTATTTTAACATCACCAGTAAGTTCATGTCTATATCCAGTCGATATGTATAAATCACAGTGGCTCGTAAACCCACTACAGCTTCCACATGACTGAAATCTCACACACACAGAGGACTTCACAGTATGCCAAAAAGACTCTTGAAATTCTGATTGATGTTTATGCGTGCGTATATATTCACAGCACACAGAGCTGTCTGTGGTGGAGATCAGAGATGCTTAATAAAGAACCAGCCCATCTGCCTCAATCTCAAGATACAGACGTGATGTGAAAGAGGAACACCAGGAGAATCCAGGACGTGGAGATGGATGCTGAGAGAAGCTTGCGGCCGGTGATGATGATAAACCTACAACCTACCCATTTTTGGGTGAACTGTCCTGTTTGACGAAGAATCATTTCTGTTACCAACAAGAGTGTAACATAGATTTTACTTAAATTATTTTACCGGATGAAATCCATATTCTACAGAATTCAATTCATTCCATGCAAAAATGTTATTAGAAGAAGCATTAAAGTTACATGACGATGGTTTTTTTTTTTTTGCGGATGTTTAATTCTCTCTCTGGATCTTTTTTTCATGTGTTGTATGATCTTGAGTGACAGGGATTATGAAGGTCTGACTCAGTGTGACTGTGCATAAGTGTGAGATTCTGCTCTCAACATGAGGACCTAAAAACCAGATGAGACCTGAAAACAGGACCCCACTCGAACATGATTCTGTGATGTGACCGCTTCATGTGAATCAACCTCTGAGATCCGTTAATTAACAAACACTCGACCGCTGAAAATCTTGAATAATGAAAAAGTTTCATCTGTGTTAAAACAGTTTTGCATGGCCTGAAATAAAGATTTGTCACGGCTTTGCTCCAGTTCGAAGTGGACTGGAGATGTTTCATGGAGAAACATGAAATGAAGTGCATTTAAATGTTTTTAAAGTACTCTTACAACACTGACCATGCTATGCCGTGGGATCACTGACCTATAAAAATGACTGGATTGCGTACCTAGAACGCTAAACCAACGGCAGGAGGGGAAGCCACCGGAAGCTTTCACGCCGCCATCTTGGTATGCCCAACTGACAGAGAGCGCCATTGACTTACAGTCAAAATGATGATCTAACCCGTTTTTCAGGTGCGTTTGTAGTTCACATGTGTGTTTAAATGAATTGCTCCTTTTTTCCAAAGATTTTCTTTATTTAAGGCAGAATTGCGACGTATAGAAATCAATGTTGTGTATGGCAAACTTTTCGTGACTTGATGACTTAAAGAACATATACAGCCAGTACCTATATTAGATTTCAGAATAAGCGCATTTGTCATATGTTGAGGTTTCTTGTTAGCCTCACTCAAAAAAATATTTAACCCCAAAAGTTAAAACTTATGTATTTCAATTACATGTCAATTTTCCATCCAATTTAATCACATAAATCCAACGCAAAAGTTCTCATTTTATATAAACTTTACAATCACGTTCAGTTTATGTGAATAAATTAAATAAACATTATGTGAACTGATGAACTGTGATTTATGATTGTGTTTTAAATAAACTTTACTCATTTTAAATACATTTTTGTTACTTGTTTTATATAACTATCTTACATTTCCTTATTTCTATTAAATTAATTGCCAAACACGTTAAATTCTCAAACATTTATTGTGTGCAAAAGAATCATCAATGACAAATTTTATATAATCCTTTTTCTTTTACATACAACAATATAACAAGTTTTCAACACTTTTAACATATAACAAAAAAACAGTTTTTTTAACATATAACAAGTTTTCACATTTCAAGGTATTGTAAATGTTACTTTTAAATGTACACCCTTTAAACACACAAGTCACAGTTTCATGTTTGCGCAAATGTTCATTTACATGACTGAAAAAATCTCTTTTGTTTGATTCAATGCATGCACACAACTGACATGAAAAGGTGGCTAACGGTTCTTGTTTTGGAGATGACTGATCACGGTGGGCACGGTATATGTGACTTAGGAGATTACTCCATGATTTAAAAGTGCAAGGAAAATTTCTGTATACACAAGGATGCCTAAACCTCGCCCCAAAATGGCCATGTTTAAGCTTAGAATGTTTCAATAACTCATATCTACTGGATAATTCTGTGCCACACACTTTACATTGCCACATTCCCAAAACTCACATATCTGAAATAAAAAAAGAGAGAAAACAACAGTCATCACACTTTTGCAAAGAAATTTTATTACAAATAAAAAAATACACATACCGTAATTGACTGGTTGTTCCAAACGGGAGCCAGAAATGTGGGAATAGTGTTTCACATCGTTAAGGATTCTGAAATAGCAAACACAGTTTTATTTTTTTTATATTGAACTCAGCATGAAAAAAAAGTATGTTCCAATTAATGGAATCCTATAAACATTTGCATGTATATAACTTTCATATAAAGTCGATTAATTATGTTTTCAGTGTTTGTTTTAGCATATTCAAAGGATTTTTCAAGCAAAATAAAATGTAAGCCTAACTTGCATCTATATATGACAGTTGCAATTCAAAATGACGCGCATAATAAGTTAGTCAGTTGATTCTAGGCCTAACGCAGGGCTATTCAAATACATATACAGGGGGGCCAACCTAGGAAATGGCAAAATTTGTGAGGGCCGGACAGACAAGTTGATATCAGCTAAAGGAAATTAAAATATACTAGGCCTATATATGCTATTCGTTATATGAAATAAAATATAAGGTACAATTTGTATTGATTAGGCCTACAACAAACTGCAAAACTACACAGCTTTTACCCTTAAAACAGTAAATATAAGTTTACTATACCCCCCCCCCCCCCCTCATTTAACGTTAGTTTACCTTATTTATCAGTGAGAGTAACGTTACGTGACTCCAGAAGTGACAACGATTTGCTTTTTCATTTGCACAGTAAACACACACAAGTCTATCGGTCTCTAGCTTGCATGCCGCAGTTGGCACAGTAAATAAGTTCTTCTCTGTCCATTCACTCTGAAACTTACAGATATGCGGTTTGGCTTGGACAACGCCGTCAGCGTGAGAACATCAAATCAGCGAGAATGAGTGTTTGTCACCATGGAGACGACCTGCTCTGCTCATTGCTCCGCTCTAATCTTTCCTGTGTTTGCACCGCGGCAGATTCGTAGATTTTATTAAGACTTTTTAGACCTTTTTTTGTTTTAGACTTTTTATATATATATATATATTACTTTTTTAAATCAGAATAAATTTCAATCGGGCCAAATTTGCTATTTGAATAGGCCTGGCCTAACGTTACCTACTGGTCTAGCTAAAAATAATCAAAGTTACAAATGTGTTTTTAGATATTTGTTTTAACGATAATTTCTATACAATTTTAAATGCAACCACGCTAACTTAACGTTAGCACTATACGTTAACATTAGGCCTGTAAGTTATAACGTTAGTTCGATTCACTCATTACAAAAGTGAAATGCACATCAAGATCATGAAACCGTTATCAAAAATCCTAAACGTAATCTGCCTAAATTCAAATATGATGTCAATCGAAAATAAATCTTAAACATAACAGTTAACATTAACTGGAAATGCAGGAAAAAGTGCAGTACGTCACGGCAGAAATAAGATATTTACAAAATCAGATCGATTAAATGATCAAGAGTCTAATAGCCTTGATGTTCAAGTCATAAATATATAAAACATATCTTACCTTGTCGAATATTTCATATATTCATGCAGATTGCTGTTGTTGAAGGATTCTTATTTTGTGCCTCCTCGTGTACCCTCTTGACTTGCCGCCTTCAGCTCAGAAAGTTTTTTTACTCCAGTGCGCACGCGCAATATCTGCATTTGTCCCTTACGGCAACAAATTAAGTATAGTGTATGTAAATTGATCACTTTGGCCTTGGATCCATTACAATCATGTTGTGTAAGAGTAATTCGCAATAATAATGGTTATTTTAGAAAAAAATGAATATATTTTATTTAAATTGTTTGCTTAAATTCAATTAGTGGCAAGAATCGTTTTTTTGAGTGCTGCCGTGTACGCTACTATAATGAAAATGAGCGTAACTCACTCTATAAGACGGGAAACGTTTCCAGCTTTAAATAATTAACCATTTACATGCTTAAGACATTTGCGTTGTAAGAATGTGCTGTGAGGCTTTAGAAATAAAAACGGGGACCGGTATCATTAATATGTGATAACTCCCTATTCATTTAATAGAACGTTTGGGCATACCAACATGGCGGCGCGGTTGTTTCAGTGTAATGACGTCACGATGAAATCCCGTCATTTATAGAGCTCAGTGGGTGGGATCCATTAGGACACATTCAGAACCTCTGGATTGATCAGCAGTGAATCATACATGTCAAACCTCAAAGGTTTTTGTGACTCCGAGGTGTTAAAGAACGTCACTCACACGGCTGTGTACAAGCGCCTGTGCGACCTTGAATTTAAATGAATAAGTAAATTAGCCATGACCATCTGGGTCATAAAAGTAGCCAGACTGATAGTGTAGATGATGAGATAGAACATAGGGTTTGACCTACACACACGCAGACCCTGAGTTGCTCTCTATATGTCTGTCTGTCCCACAGCTCACGTCAAAAACGCTTTACGAGCCGCTCGATCAAACCTGCTGGACAGAACGCCTCCTCTCTCTCTCTCTCTCTCTCTCTGATTTTCAACCTTTTAAGACTCAGGACCCCCCAATGACTTCCAGCTCCAAAGACCACCAAAACAAAAATCCTTATAACACTTTATTATCCGTTATGAACATTAACAAATATTACTACTATTACAGTTTTTCCTCAACTGTTTAAACTGATTTTAAGTTCAGTGGTCTAAACCAACCAAGTGATGAATACATCACTTACCATAAGTTCAGACACCATTTGTAAATCTCATGCGCACTTCCAAAATGATCTTTTTTTTAAAGGTGGACAGTACAGTATGTTTTCAAGCATCTGGAAGGAAGGGCAAGGGGTGACCAAAAATCGATTTCACGAAATATTTTTATTTCACGGTAACAATCTTCCATTATAATTCTATATCTTCAACCTCATTTTTCTTAATTTGTATATTTATTGCAGTTCATTTAAATGCTCAACCTAGTTAAAATGTAGGCAAGTTATGAAAATGTACAAAAGGTATCAAATCTAGTTCTGACAATCCGATTTATTATTTATTTATTATATATATACTTCTGGCTATGTCATTTGTATACTGAAGAAGATAGACAACATGTAGAACAATGAAGTAGGAATTTATGCACAAACAATGAGAGTTTATGGTGTAAATGTCTGGTGTTATAAACTGGGGTTTATTAGGTCTGGACTGTAGGACTTCTATTAGATGCCCACTTTTAGAGTATACATCTTAAAACTATTATAAGCTTTACAAAGCGCTGAAATACGTATAATGCGCCGGTATGGAGCGGATCATAAAACTACAGATTGAAAGAAGGTCAAAAGAATAATTTATTAGTTGATTTGTTATGGTTGCGGTCAAGGTTTCAGTTTTAATGCCGGCATGTACATGAACGGTAAAAACAGAGAATAATTGAATTAGACGGTTCTGCATTTTCATGCAAACAAGCTTATGAAAGCTGTTCTGATGAAAAACAAATATTTGAAATGTTAACTCTCAAAAAGACAAGTAGAGATCAATTGTAATTTTGACAACGTAAGAGTTTTTAAAGTTTAATTTGGGAATCCTCATAGTGACAAACAAAGAGTTACCTCAGTAAGATTCCATCATTCTTGATTGGCACAGTTCACTCACCGGTTGTTCATGTTTCAAAGAAACTTGATTAAAAATCTGCGGGGCTGAAGGGCTAATATCCCACCGTCTCACTGATTGAATTTTGACGGACAGCTCATAGTTTTTATTCACCCGTGCTATGGAAAGTGAGTCACTTTATGAATTAATCGCTTTAAGAGTCATTCAAAGCGAATCCAGCAGTGGATAGAGTGCATTGAAACACGTCATTCACAACTCAAATGGAGAAGACAAAAGAAGCATTTTTAAAATTGTGTCGAAGCATTAATTTGTTTGAAATCATCTGTATGTGATTAATCACCCGCGTGTGTTTGGGTGTGTGATGACAGAGCTGACAGGCGTCTTACTTTCATCGTAGAAGGGCAGATATCCCAAATGTCCCAGAATGCCACTCAGCGAGATGTGCTTGTCAGTCTCGCTGACCTACGACCCCATGGAGCTATTTCGTCTGAGAAAATAAAACTCGTCTGGGCCCTGAACGCTGTCTGACGTGTCCCCGCGTCAAAGACACATTTCCACACGGAATATCTCAGTCACTTTAACCTTAGACACTTCCAGTAAGTACACAAAGAGAATACACTGAGATATTCCGTGTGGAAATACTCACACCGAGATATATCTCATAAATTATGAAGTCCCGTTTAGGGTGAGAGAGTCTTACTGATGCTTTGGGGGGCTTCTGATGTAATCCGTCCAATCTATACTGGACCCAATGGGACCAGACTACAACTACTATCTATATAATTCAACAATGATGAATTTAACAAAGATAAAGGGGTGTTATGATGATGCATGATATACAGGTATTATACAAATTACAATGTATATTTAAAAAGAAAATTCTGCTTTATAAGAGATTTTATTTTAGGGTTAAGCTTCTGTCATTTCTTTCTTAAAATGTAGTTATATTTTTTATTTGAGAGACTCATTTAATTTGTATTAATTAACATGTTCAATTAAACTTTAATTAAACTTTGAAGGTCAAAAAGATTTGTTAATGTTTTGAATACTTATTTAAGTATAATTTATTTTAAGTCACATAAACAGCCATTCCAAGTACAACATAAAAAACAGTTAAATGCTTATATATATATATATACCCTAATTTAGTGCACTATATGAGGGGATATCCATTTTTAGTGGTGTCCGAATTTATAGTGGACAGTATTGAGTGCACTCATTCAATCCCATGATGCATCATAATAAACGAGGAATAGTGTATGAGGGTTTAGTCGGAGATTTCGGACACAGCCGTTGTCATGACAAATTCGGTCCCCGTATGAATTGTGTCCACTTAGGTGGACCCAATTTAGTAGGTAGTTGTAATGCCTGATCACAAAGTTGTTATCTCAAATTGTTGTTGTATGGCTAACCGAAGCTGTGTTAGCTACTAGCGAGCTAAATACGCTGGGTAAAATAAAAGCATTAAAATGACATGTTCAAATTTAAGTTATGAAAGACATATGAACAGCTTGATGTAACACACATGCCAGTATTTCTGGGTCAACATTAGGGCCGGCTATAGATTCTGATGTTACGATTCCATTCCGATTCACAAGCTCTCGTTTCGATTCTCGTTTGACTCAATGACTATAGATTTAGTACAAATCCTATAGATATTTAAAAAAACAAACAGTAAATATCAGATTACAATGAAATGAAGAGCCACACATATGTATATTAAATTTAAACACACTTCAGTACATTGGAACAGAACAGTCGCAGTCGGTTATTTTAAGTTTAAGATACATAACAAACACAATTTCACTAAATTAGCTGTAAAGAGAGGCTGCAATCATATGAACTGCTGCCTTTTATGTGAAGGTGATGTTAAATTCGACGACACATCCGCATCCGCCATGTTTAAGCAATGAATGAACGATACACTTCATAGTTGATAGTAGCAACAACATTCACGTTAATGAACGTCCAGTGCTTGCGGAAATATAAAAGAAAAATACTTGATTCAAGGCTTTTGAAAATCGATTTTGATTCGATCGCATTTAAAAAAAACTATAAATCGATTGCCCAGCCCTAGTCAAGCTTAACAAATAAAAAACAGCACTTTTGATATTTTAAAAACACCATGATTTTTTTTATAGTAAATAACTAAAACAGTAAGACGGAGATTTGTTTGATTTCACATCCCAACTGATGTTTTTTTTTTAAAGTGTGCGTTTTTGTTAAAATAATTGAAACCGCAGGCGTAAACGCCTCTGTGGACACAGCCTCTTGTCATCACGCTGGGTCCTAAAGGGGACCGGTTTCGAGAGGGGACTCTCTTTTCATGACACCGTTTCTTTTTAAGACTTCGTGGCTGACAGCTCGGCCCACACAACGATCTGATTCGATGCAAGTTCTGTGCCTCATGAATATTAATCGGCAAACATGGATGAGGACAGGCTATATACGTTTGTTTACAGAGAAAAACTGTTCTGATTGGACTCCCATCGTTTGGTTGCGGTGTACGATTTAGACTCAACAATAACAATATACAGTCTAGAGTATTTACATACAATAAACAAGACCAAACAAGTCTAGTTTCATTAAAAAAATGTAACATATCATTACACTCCTAATTTATTTGCATATTTTTAGCTTAATTGAAACGAAATTCAAGCGAGTCATTTATTTAGCTGTCATCTGTCACATTAACATCATGTCTTTCAATTCTGTTCATTTGGGAGGTTTATTCAGCCAGAATTAATCTGCATGATTCATTTGACTCGTTGGCATTTCATGTCCTCTCTTTTCGATGAACAAGTTTAATGGATTGACATCTGAAGCATCCGACGGATGAAAAGAGAGATGGTTTTATTATGAATGAATATGGATCGGTTTGTTTTGACTGTAACATGGCTCTGGAGGAACTCTGGCTGGGGTTGATGAAAATACGGTAGCGGTCTATAGTCGTGTAATGGCTCACACGTTACGTGAATCTCGGCTCGGGCAGACGGACCTGATTGAGGATGACTGCTCTGAAACAGAGAGCCACCATTTCAATTAGATTTCATTCAGACATAATTAAGATTTGATGTATGGTACACGTAATGAATTGTGATGGGTGCGAAGAGCACATCTCCGCCTCCGGAGAGCAAATTTGCAATAATTTAATTTGTGGTAAGTGAAGGGTTTCATTTTTACATTGTGGATAATTGGTCTGCAGTGAACGGCGTGGGACTCGCACTGAGCTCGGGGTCAGCGACACGACAATTTAAAGCCCAACAACGCTTGAAATCAATATATCGTAAATAAATTATAAATATTCTTTGATTTCACAACCCACATCTTATCCTGTCTCTGTAAATAAAAAATGAACGGAATGCCTATTATATTGTATACTTTACAATGCAAGTGAAGATTTTGTCAAACAGGTGTGAACTTTACTTTTAGGCCAAGTATTCGACACATGTCAAACTGTCCCTGTTTTTCTGTCCCGAATGTTCCATCCGGGCTATTTGCTTCCAAGTTGACAGATGAAATGTAGCTCACGCCATCTGTGCCAAACTGTGAATGTTTGTGTGTTCAATTTGAGTGAGTCTTGATGGTGACAGTTTGTAAATAATGTTGCCAGAACATTGACTTTGGTGAAGTACAACATGTGCAATAATGTATATACAGTAGTTATTAGAAACAGTCCTATTAAACAGCTGTTATTGACACACGCATACTTACACAGAAATGTATTTTCTTCTCTACCACACACACAAATACACAGACAAACACACTCCCACACACACACACACACCCTAACGTCACAGAAAACCTTTTTCATAAAAAAAACAAATCATCATTTACTATGTTTTTTAGCGATCTAGTTTACGAGGACGCAGGACCCCCCTGTTAACCATTACGTTGTTATACACATTTCTTGTAAACCATGTAAACAAGCACACACACACACTCACATAAACACGCATCCACACAAACACACACACACACACTCAAAGAGGAGTGCACACTCATACTTCTCTCTCACACACATACAGGAATCCACACACACAAACTGAGAAAAAGTTGCAGTCACACTCCTACACTCACAAAGAAAACACACACATAAACCCTCAATGACACACACACAAACACAACATGCAGACACTCCAAAACACAGGAAAACACAGACACACATACAGAAATACTTACACGTATAAAAACTCAAACAGATGCAGTCACACTTCCACACACGCAAATATTAAAACACACACGAGCGTGCAAAACACTCCCGAACACACCGAAAACAAACACACTGACACACACACAAAACACGCACTTTTTCAAACAGAAATGCTCAGACAATCGCACAAAGACGTACACACACACACAGACTCAAATACTTGCATAGACACGCACACACACACACACACACACACACACACACACACTCTGTTAGTGTGTCGACACTTGGCTTCACTTTCAGTGTTAATTGGTTTTTTGGTGATTCTGAGTTCATAGATTCTATCATCACCATCATCTCACCGTCCTGCTGCTCTGAAGTCATCACTACTCTCTCTCTTTGTTCCTGAAAACTGCCATTTTGTTCAATGTAACAAACGGAAATGGTTCTTCTCATTACACTCATTACAATCTTGCAACTCTTGAAAATAAAATAGATGAAAATGATTCTTTGCTGTGCCACAGAAGAACCATTTTTTGTTTCTCAAAGGACCTTTCAGTGCCTTTAAAAGATCATTTTTTCTTACCTTTTGATAAAGAACATATGTCCACTATAAATATCAGATATCAATGGGACCTTGTGGAACCACACAGCCCAACAAAGAACTTTTCAGGAACTGATCTTTTTTGAAAATGCACAGCTTAAAATAGCAATGGCACGTTTGTCCACCATCCGTTTTCAAATATAGATCAAACCTATGCAGTCCTAATAAAGCACAGATTTTCTTCATGTAAAACAAAGTATCTGGCAATACCCTCACGTCTACATTCCAACTTCAATTAAATGATTAGATGACGCAAATAACAACACACTGCCACGAGGATGGGTGTGTTTATTGAGGGTGCGCGGCTCCCGCCTGGTCCCCAGATCCCCCAAGTGAGGAAAGCTCTGAATGTTTTATTCACATTTGTAAACCAAAAAATCTTGATTTTCCAACACAGTCAAATCTGCCAGGATTTATTTCTGTTGCTAATATTTTTAGCTTCGACAAACAGACTTTCTTCCGAAAATGTACGAATCCAGTTGCCTTTAATCTCATGAGGAACTTTAAACTGGACTGCAAGTCAATACAGCCTCATGCTTAACCAGTATTCCCATCATCTGCTGCCTCACCAGTCCAGAAAAACATGCTTGATCTGGGACCGTTTACTACGAACACTGAAGTGTCCATTAAATCATTTATGCATGGAGAAAAATAAATCACGAGCATGAGAAAATTAATCTAATCCCATTATCTCACCAGTTACACTCCCCCAGTATGTCGCTCTTCGTTGTGTGTGTGTGTGTGTGTGTGTGTGTGAGCACGCGTGTCAGACAGACCTCTCAGACATCTGCTCACATCTGATTTCATCACTGAGAACAAGCCCTGAAACAACATTATCCATCTGCATATTCACTTATTCAGCCCCTCACAACAGCTGAGCAACATCACCGCTGTTTCTACATCTATACATCACTCCTACATACACTTTTTTTCAACTGCTAACAAGCATTGTTCAAGACTGAAGCCACATTTTCAAAAGTCTTCACAAAGTTTGCATTACCAACATGACTGTTCATCTCACCTCCGAAACTCACTCAGAACAACAAAACACTTCATATACGTCTCAAAATAAGCTCATTGCAACTGAACACTCGCGACAATTCTCATTCAGAAAACATACGTTTCATCCATAACACGCTGACCTAAAGAGGGAGCATTACATTAACTATGGACTTTTATTTTTTAGGTTTGAATATGATATTTTATATAGAATTGATACACTATAAAAACATGGGGGGAAATCCTGAAATTCCAGGGTTACTGTGAAAATTACTGTAAAAATAATAAAAGATAATAAGATAAAATGTCAACACAACAACACGTGTAGATGTTCGTTCATTGTAAATAACTGTGAGGGTTCTACTCTCTCGCGTTTGGCCACAAGTTCTCATCCACATCACATCTGATGCATCTTGAAAAATACACTGTGAATATCTAATCCAACGCTTGCAGTCTTCGGGAGAAATGTCTTCACAATCACATTGATGTACAGTAGAGTCATCTAGTCAGGTAAACGGTGGTCATACTGTAAACAAGGCTTGTTAGCCGTTGAAAAAACTGTTATATGTGTATTAGTATATGATGATTTAAAGGGATACTTCACAGCAGAGAATGTGTCTTCAGATGTGTGTTTATCAACATTCAGGATTGATGAATTCATATGATATCTGAATAATTGGTAAAAGGTTTTTTAAAACCTGGTAAGTATGGTACTTTAGACCCATATGTAATGTATCTTAGTCATTTGTGCATACCTGAAAAATTCATAACTCGTGAAATGTTGTTTCATTTGCTCAAACTATTGTGACTCTGTACACTGAATGGACACTGAGAAATCATCCACTATGATATCAAGCTATTTAGAGACTACAGGACTCCATTAAGCAACATTAGAAAGCCTTCTCATTTCTACATTTATAATATCAAGTGAAATACCGCAGGAATCCAGACTCTGAACTTTCTCCTTCCCATAAAAAAATGATTTTTATTTCTGGGTTATGTTTTTGTTTAATATTGAGGCTTTGACCGACACAAAGCCCCGGTCTCAAAGACACAGCTTATCTTAAACCAGGACTACGCCTTTGTTTAATCTCTAGACAAAAGAATGGCATATTTCTGGGCAAGTTATATTCAGTTAAGCTTTCCTGTAGCTATAGAACAGGATCATAACAAAGATTTGGGTCCTTTCGACCTGAACCCATTGGCAACCACACAAATCTGCCATCTACTAACCACCCACAACATAAGTATCAACCATTAACAACTATTCACAACGCTTCATCAACTTCAGAGCAACGTCCCAGAAACCATAGAGATCACCTTTGCTTTATTATGATGCAGCACTCACATTTTCTCTTAGAAAAATGTCGAAATGGAAAGCAGACAGATTTTAAGATATACAGCCGGAGGGAAGTCATGACTTGGGTCTTGAGGAGAAATATAAACTCCCTGTTCACACCGCGGTGGGTCTTATAGCTGCAGGCTGTGTGGCCTTTACAGAGCATCCGAGAGCCATACAATTGATACGAAGGGTTATCACGAAAACACATCACTACGTACCCGAGGTCCTTAGGAAAGAGTCCGGTGGGATTCTGAAGAGGGAGAAAAATCGAAAGTGCTTTGTTTGCTGTTACTCATCTAGGACATGACGAGGTCCCTTCAATCTGCAAACGACCGGTCCTCCATTTTTTTGCATAGAAACCTTCTTGACAAATGTGTAACTGTGTTTCCAACAGCACCTTGAGTTTCAAAATCAAACTAACATTTATAGTACAAAAACTATGTAAAAACATACAAATGAGTTTGAAACCACAGAATCAAATATGAATAGAAAACATACATGTGCTTAAGAAATCTTATTTTCCTGCTGTGATTTGGAAACACAAACACAGGTTTGATTGAGTGTTGGTGGGCTCCAGTCATACATCCTTCGTCCGCCATCTGCTGCATATCCAATCAAATCAAATATTCACCCGCAAAATAACATCAATTCTTCAGTGTTCAATCCATCTTGCCATGTTTCCTGCCTTTGCCCCATAAGTTGAGATGATTTATGGCGGTTTTGTATGGAAACCCTCCACATTTGCATACGTGTATTTGTTTATAGTACATGGCAAAAAATAAATGTCTTACTCGGTATTGTCTGGCTTTTCAGTACAAATATATCACTACTTTTCAAGATTAAAGATGGTTCCACCAATAACCCTATTATGAGCAACAGAGCTTTGAAGCACCTGAGATACAGTTTGAGGTTCTTTGAGTACACAAGGATATTTGAGGCACCTTCAATTTTACACTGTAGTTTCACTCATTTTTCTCCTGGAGGACCAACAGCTGCATCATCACGGGATGTGGAGGATGAGTCATCACGCAGACGCCAGAATAAACAGCAGGACCACCTTAGATGAGACTGCTGTTCTCATAAGTTCGGGATATTGCTGTGAGAAAACACTTCATTAAGATGAAGGGACAAACAGTAAAGGAGACGCATGTTTACTGGGTCATTTCTGCATCACTGGTGCTTTCTAGTCGTTTTTGTGCCATAGGGCAGACAATAAAAAAATAATGTTATTGGTTGTGCATTGGTTGTTATTGATGCACATTAATACTATTCAAGTCCAGAGGCCAGTCCTAAAGACTATATATAGACATAAAGACATAATATGTCTTCAGACATAAAGAACTAGACTGCACATGGCATTAAAAATATTAAAGCAATTATGTGGTTAGGCATTTATTTACATTCACTCATTTAGCAGATGCTTTTATCCAAAGCATTTAACATTTTGTCAAATCTAATTTACCTTCATTTATACAAAATAATATTTTTTTTTTGTTTGTATAGTAACTAATGAGGTGTAAGCCGATGTTTGAGCTCAATGCATGACATGGATGTGTGAGTGTGTTTTTATAACCTCACACTGGCCACGTGTGACAAGTTCTGCCCACGGGAGACTAATTGGCTAATGACATTTAACACACTGTTCAGAATAAGCTGATGAACACAATGCACTGTGGGATATCGAGAAACAAAACCCGCTGCATCAGCGGCAGAGCATGCTGGGAATGGCCCTTACGTGCAGCATACGCTGCAAATCAACTGACAGGGCTAAACATCTGTATCATTAACTGTTGTTATTATTAATACGGAGATTAAGCTATTGAGACCTATAATAAATGTAAACTCTAAGGCCCGGTTTCACAGACACAGCTTAAGCCAGAACGACGCCTAAATTTTATTTCAATATTTATGTCGCTTTAATAAATATGTTTATATGGTGTGCATCTCGAAACAAAAAAATATGTTTAAAGACATTTCTGGGCAAGTCATATTATATTATATATATAAGAACACCTAAAAATCTGTAATACAATGGTCGTAAGAGAAATGATGCACACATGACATTGAGCATTTAGCAGTTTCCCTACGACCCTATTATTTATCAAGAGAGTTCCTTCAGATATTTGTATATTCATCAGATGGCCAACGCTGATATGACTCGATTTATAGAGAAGTCCCTGAGTATGTAACTTCTTTTACACGTTATATGAAATCTTTGGATCTCTGTAAAGGGAGCGAACAAAACTTTTTGTAGAGCTTCCCTATAGTAGGTACATCTGACCATAATGTTGTTGTAATGAAGTTCCATAAAATGGAAGGAAGGAGGCAGGACATTTAACAAAACTTTAATAAAATAAAACAAACAATAAACACGGAAGTAAAAGACCGGCAGCCACCTCACGGTAGACTGCCGGCCATAAAACATAAACACAAACTTGTCCGGGCTCGGTCCTCTCTCGTCAATAGTCCTGCCGCTCGTCCTCTTAAGCTCCCGATCTCCTCCGTGAGATATCCGCTCCGCTGATTCCAACTATCACTAACACCAACGGCCCCGCCTCACGGCTCTCGTCCCGCCTTCCTCAACACAGTTGTGCACTTGGTTCCGTTATCAATCGTTCCTGAAGGAAACAAAACCGGAGCAGTGTTTATTTCCGGTGTGGTCAGAGAAATCTATACATTGTCGTCAGGACTGTTTTACTTGTACCGATTGGAATGGGTTTATAAATGGTTGTGATGACTTGGATGAACTCACAGAGACCGTGGCTGCTTCTCAATTCCAAGAACGCAAAGAACAGACTTGTGGAGTCTTGAGAGGGAGCCTCGGAAGAACGAACATGGATGGACACGCTGCAGTGACTTCATGGACTTCATGCCGAATCCGTAGGCCCACAAGGCTGCATACGATGCATCCTTGATATTGAGAACACAACAGGGTACATTCATGCGTTCTCTGTTCTTGTAATTCTTGAGTATTGGAACCGGAGCGAGAACCTGAGGACACCAGACCGCTGTAGAACGCATATTGAGAAACGGCCCGGGCATGAAATAATAATTAACAAGCAATAATGAGGAGACGAGAGGGCGGGAACAAAGAAGAGACCGGAGAGAGAGAGTATGGCAAGCCACAATAACAATAAGATGTCTCTCTCCACATAAAACACGTGGTCTGTCATTATTCTGCCACAAGACTCAAAGAATGACAAGAGGGGCAGAATCATGACAGGTTGTGGTCTTAAATCTCTTCCGGAGTGTAAAAAAGAGAGAAAAGTCCTGGCCTAGATGGTATTAGTGTCGACTACTGTGCAGAATAAGTTAGATCCATTCCAGTTTGCTTATAGGCCAGGCAGAAGTGATGAGGATGCAATACACACTTTACTTTATATGGTTTTAAAGCAACAACGAGACGTTTTTCGACCTTAAAATAATCTCTGTAAATTTATTTTAGTGGTAGGACAACTCTTAACTAGACGAACTAGCCCATCACCTGCTTTACGGCATATGGCATTTGTTTTACAAACAAATAGGCTCTGTTACTTTACTTTTTTATGGTAACATGGGCAACTTTACCTGATCGGTGGACATAGTTTCAAAATGACGAGTCTGCGTACGCCGGTTACACAAGCTTTGTAAAGAAATTTGCGTGTATCGCTTACAAAATTTGTGGCAGTATTCATATTATTATTAGTAATTGCGCTTATCAACCACATGGGGTAACCATACACCAAAGCGGCTCGTTGTTGCTTTAACTCATTTTCAGGGGGAATGACATTTGCACCATTCGTTTTTATCGACATTTATCCAGCTTTTAATTGCATTCAGCCGCATATTCTAGCAAAGAGACTTTTTCTGCATAATATTGACTCTGGGACGATTTGCTGGCCGATAGATTTTTTATCTGATAGGCCAAACGTGTTAAGGTAAATGGGGTTCTGTTTTCGTAGACTTTATGGATTGGTGCAATTCGCCATTCTTGGACATAAATGAATCGAAAACCAAAGAGAGGATTATAGATTTGAGAAAAAATCCTACAACCATCTCTCCTGTGGTCATAAATGGTCAGGCTGTGGAAGTTGTAGATCAGTTGGTATTGAATTGGATGATAAGCTGACCTTCGAGGCCCATGTAGATGCGCTGTGAAAGAAAACTCATCAGAGGATGTATTTCTTTAAGGAAGTTACATAAACATTACCATTTAGTGTGGATAGTACTTTTATGAAAATGTTTTATTCTTGCTTTGTTGAATCTGCTGTTACTTTTTCATTAGTGTGCTGGTACGGGTCATTGAACCTGAAAAGTAGAAACAGACCACTGGAAAGTGTTAAAATGTGCGGTAAGATGATTTGTACAAATCCAGGACTTTGTGTAAAGTTGATCGAATTATTAGTGACCCTAGCCATCCACTTCGAAATGTTTTTAGGTTTCTCGTGGATATCACATGCCACTATGCCGGACAAAAGGATTTATTTTTGCTATTAGATTTTGAAGTGTTTAAAAGTAATTGTGTCTTTATTGTTTTTCTCTGTATTGTAAAAGTATGTCTTTTTACTGTGGGCTGTGAAACAAACTACACCATGGGAATAATAAACCTTACCTGGATCTTGTAAACAAGACGGGTCAAGAAGCACTTCCTGTCTTAAAATGTTAATTCCGCATACAGAAAATAATCATGTGTTTTGTTTAAAACTGAAAACGGAAACAGGAAGTGCTTCTGCACCAGTGTTGTGTATGTCTAGGTAAATATGATAATAAATATGTTAAAGTATATAAAATATTGTTCCAAAACATGCACGAAACAAATGTTTTATATGAAAAATATAATTATGATAAAGTTACCACGACGTACATCGTGTGGACCGGTAACTTAACTTGAAAATCTGAAAGGTTGTGGTGTAAACGAGTGATGCATCTGCCTACTCCATGCATCGTACTGCAAAAGTGAACAGCCGTTTTGCGTCATACAGACGCAACATCGAAACACCGTATCGTCCAATCAGCTTCCAGGACGATGTATTTTATAACAAATGGTTTCTATATGGCACTCTGAAGACTGACCTCATTACAGAACGTGTTAGTTTGACTCGTCTCCGCTTTCAGACCGTCGGTCTCAGACTTACACACATCAGATGAAGTGTGCGTGCTCCCTCGTGACGACAGCTCCCTCGTTTCTGCCCTCATGACGACAGTCCTCTGACAGCGATGAAAGATTTACACATTCGCCTCCAGAGTACCTCGCCTTGTTCTCACAGAGACCACCATCAGACATACCTGAGCCGCAGTACAGTTCTAGAAGTTAACATCATTTCTTATACAACTACAGATTATACAAACAGACAACAAGGATGTTGAAACAAATTCTGCATTTGAACTTCAAGTTGCGTTCAATTCCCACACCATCATGAGGTCAGTTTATCATCAAAGATTTAAGAGAAAACAAGTTTGCAGAAATGTAAACTTGTAAACTTGAAATGAAAAGTCTGCTGTTTGACTAACACACAATCTTCGGCTCTTTCATATTTGGGCTTTATGCTTTAGCGTCATAGAAACCTCAGCGTTTATGATGATGCAGAATGGATCATTTAAGAAGACTTTTAGCTATGACAAACACAAAAGGAACACAGAAGGCACCAGCATCGTTTTCCTCATCCAAACAGCGTGTCACTAAAACGAGGATCAGGGCCACATAGTAAAGTCTAGATAAACAAATGGAAAGCTCAACATGTAAAACACAAGAAACACCGAAGATGTTTGAATTATTAACTGATGTGCAAAATTAAACTTTTAAATGCATCAACTGTGTTAAATAAATGTAGTGACTTCAGTATCGATTCTACCAATCATTCCATCGATGAATCGAGTATAACAAGTACTTTTTCTTTATTAGAGAGCAATACTAAATGTACAAGGGAAAATAAGACAGGTCTCTAAAAATGAGCAACTCATTTGTTTCCTTCTTAGAAAAATTAACACATTTATTGCTGAAATTGCATACATTAATATCTGTGAAAACTAAACCCATTTTGTTCATTCCATTGCCATATTACATTCAAAACGCAATATAATAAAATATATAAATAAGAAATGAATAAATGAAAAATAGAAAGAATAATTTCAAACTTAAACCTAAATTTGTATTTTTTTGTATTAAATATTAATATTACAATATTACTATTATCTTCATTTCTAATTATTAACTTTTATTTTACAAGGAAGTCAAGCTAATAAAATCCAACGGAACCTCGACCATTGTTTGTAGTTACAAAAGCTTTATGCTTCAGATGTTTGTGTGCATGCCTTTTAGAAAGAAGAGATCCCATCAAAAATAACAATATGATGTGCGAAGTGTGATTTATGAAGTATAAAGTATTAACCAATCGGTCTCCGTCTAGCAATCTACAGTCAGAGCTGTTCAACGATTTTTCACATCCGAAATAAAAGTTTGTGTTTACATAATAATATGTACGTGCACTGTGCACATTTATTTTGTTTAATGAACACATACCACTACACATACATATGGGAAATATTTGCGTGTGCGTAATCATATTGATTTAGAATTTAAACTATATATACACATTTATTAATTTTCACATTTTATATTTGTATATGCGTTTATAAATACGAAATGAATATGCACAGCGACACAGACATATATTATTATGTAAACACAAACGTTTGTTCTGGATGCGATTCATCGTCGAACAGCCCTCCTACTGCATAATAAAACAAAGATTTGACATACACATATTTAACAACATTTAATTTACTTAAATTAAATGATAACAGGGTTGTGTGATGTGTCAATATTTAACAAGAACACTGAGTCTAAGAAAAGAAAAATTCGCAAATGTGAAAAGAAAATGATTAAAGCGTGAGATGGACAAAAACAGTTGAAAGTACAGACAGTTAGAGAAAGAGCGGTAGAGAATAGGTCTTGGTCATTAGAGCTCAGCTTCTTCACTTTGAATGTTTCACCATTGACATTTCCAGCAGAATGAGTCTTTATTCATTTATAATGACCTTCTAAAGGTTAACTAGTCCATTGAGTCTCAAATCCTCCCCTGTAATTTCCCGAATCAAGCGTCTTCTTATAACAAAGCTTCAATGAAGGCTCTCTGCACACCTATGAATAATCTTTCTGCCCAATTAGCTTATCAAATGAAATGCTTTCATATAATGTTTTACAGATAACTCGTATTGGTGTCACCCTGTAAACAGCACCGTAAAGCATCTCCATTTGACTCTTTCTCTGTGTTCGATTATTAAATAACAGTGAAATTATACTCGATGTTTGTGTGTAGTTCATGCATCAATATCTACTGTTTGCTCTTCATCAAGATTCGCATTGATCCGGCCATTTTATTGCACTGGACTTTCACAGGCCATAAAGAACGCTGTCTCTGCTTTAACAGGATATTACATTAAGACACATTTAAAACTTGTTCTTATAGTTGTGTGTACAGTACATAAGTTTGCTGTTTACACTTACGGCCGTAAAGTTTATCATTGACACCTATTGAAAATGTTGAACTACACATTTTCACTTGCTGTCCTGTCCATTTATCATTGACTTTTACACAACACCCGGCCTAGACAATAAAACGCAATAGGCTGGAGTAAATGTGATCCTTTAAAAACTTGCATCATTCAGCACTTTCTAATAATAGAAGCATATTGCTCCATCCACGAAGGTTAACAGACACACTGAAGCATGCACATCCAATCTTACATCCCCGATACGACTTATTAGCATATTAGCCGATTCAAATTAATACAATATGACTTTAAGATGACAATGCACATCTGTGTTTTGAAAATGTGAAGGTAAGCACAGTGTTATAATATCAGCAGATGACAGTGAGAAATAAAGAAAAGATTCAGTTCTTCACAGTGATGACGTAGAGGAAAGATTCTCGTTCGAACCGTTTATTTCGTTTTGTGATCAAAATATATTTTGTGTACACAAATGTTAAATAAACCCTCGCAAATGTTCTCAATATGCCAGTTTCAGATACAGGACTTGTTCAAAAGTATTGTCTTTTTAAAACGTCAATAACTTTATATTCAAAGTCTGTCCGAACATTAAAAAATTCAGTCCTAAACTTTAAAGACTCATTGTGTAGTAAGATTATCATTGACAGAATAAACAAAAGAGAGAAACACTTTCACATGCATTCATAAAGGTCAAAGATAAAATGGCATTTTCAATGAAGCGCCAATGATTTGGGCTTTTTTCAAAGAATTTTCAAAGCCTAATTCCTTCATATTTTCTAAATAGTCAGTCAGTTACTATAGTAACGGCTACTTAATGACATCACATACGCAGTCAACACATAGTCTGCCATTGTTTCTTGTAAACGACATGTCAACATTTGCAAAATCTGACACAATGACATCATAACACAATGAAAAATTGTGCAATCTGGAGAGGCCATAAGAGTATGTTTTATCGTTCTTCATTGTCGATAGTTATTGGACAGGACGAACAGTACACATTGTTTAACTTTTATGCTTTAGCGTTCCTTCTGAATTTTCAGCTATCAAACTGCTTGTAATGATTAAAACTATTAAGTGTTGACGACCAAGGTCAGAACTGTATACTTTAACAATTTTATCACAATCACACTAATAGGGATCAAGATTAAATAATCTACATTCTCTGCACTCACCAGCCGTCCATCTGAGATCTCTGGAGTATCAGGTCGGTCTTTGATGCTCCTGTTACTCTGTGATGAAAGAATGAAAAGCATGAGAAGATGAAGCACACGTTCACAGAAATACAGACAAACATGCAAGTACTGATTCTAGAGAGACAACATTTCTTTGAGGGGTTGGACATGACGTTTCTGCACCATACGCGGGGCATGGCAGCCCATTAAAACTAGTTCATACACATCTCAAAACTGCTGAGGATACACGCAAGTACACAACGAAGCCAAAGGCTCATTTCCACTGCGGTCTTCTGTGATCACAAATAGACTGAAATCAACATTACATCAACTTGCATGCATTTACATTGGAAGACGCAGGCGTATAAGGTTTGTGCGCCGAACGCCACTTGGGGTTTGCAAGGTATTTTGGTTTGTTTTTCGCACAAAAAGCATCCTCGTCGCTTCAAAGAAATTCAACTGAGCCACTATGAGCAGATGGACCAATTTACCGTTGTCTTTGGTACTTCTCTGGACCTTGGCAAAAACTGACACCATGATGTCTACGAGGAGGCCTGGAAATCTCTCGGGTGTCACTTAGATATCGTCACTTGTGCTCTGAAGACGCCGGAAGTTCTCTAAACGTGTTTAACATCATTCGTCAAGTAGATTTTTGGGTGAACTTCTCCTTTAATTTCAGCATCTCACAATACATCTGAATGGTGAAAAAGTATATTTTTATTTCAATTCAAAGCAATAGTACTAGTGCATGTTCCTTATTTCATTGTTCAGTTTAAGACAAATGTGTTTCCTTAAGTCCTTATAATAATTAATACTCGTCTTTGTAACTATCAAGACTTTAAGTAACTGGATACAGAATGCTTTGTTCTCTGTAGATCAAATTTGATAATAGAAATTTGTTATGAAATGTAAATTACATCGTGCATATTATTCAGAAAAAACACAGCTCCCTCAATCGCTTCTATTGTGTTTATATAGGGCAGTCTGCTGTATTTTGCCCTTGAAATAGTGATTGTATGTATTTCAATGGGCACCTGACGCAAGCACATCTGCACTTGACCCGTAAGCAAACACCACACCAGCGATTAAATATCGTCATTTCATCATATCAGCTCTGTCATAATGTATTGTTTACTCTACTTAACTTATGTCCACGTGTATTGTGGTGTTTAATGAATTACAGCCCTGTCGAATGGTCTTAAAATAAATAAAGACTTTTCTGGTCCCTCATAAGACGCAAACCCGTCGTCGTTTACGACGTCACAGCGCCCTCTACATTTCTACCGCCAGAGTTACAATACAGAGAAGAACAATTTTACTTTGATTGAAGAATATTTTTTAACCATTTACGTTATATTATTTTAATCGTACTATCCAAATGAAGCCATCACCGGGTGAAATTGAAATATTATTCAGAAAGGTTTGGCTTTTCAAAACTTCTGTTGCATGTCATATTGTTTATTCAACAGGCCTGTTAGGATACATATATCAGTTAGGTTATAATATACATTAAAAAGAAATTCACATACAGATCAAAAATATATATCTATTAAATACTCACAAAGTCTTTATTCCTTTTTGGTCAAGTAGTCTGTAATATACTGGTTATGTAGAGCATTACTTCTGTCAATGTTTTCAAAGTTTGGTTTCTCATGATTAAACTTTCATTTATGAATAGAATTTGTATGTAAACCTGAGGTCTGTGTTAAAAATAGATGATGAAAGTTTGTTTCACAGACAAAGCTTAAGGCTACAGTCCCAGACTAAAATCAATGTGTGACTTGTCATAACTGAAAATAATTTGCCCAGAAATATCTTAAAATATATCTCTGCCATTGTTTTGTCGCAATAATGTATTCTTCTAAGGTATTTTTATTACCGTAAAGCGAGTATCTTAATTCAGCTGAGCTGTGTCTGCGAAACATGGCCAATAACTTTTTTATTGACTTTCAAAAATCACAAATACAACATACCATTTAAAGAAGCGACGAACACAACAACACTAGCACATAAACAACGGTGAACAGGACAACATAAATTCCCATGATTTATTAATTGCGCAGTGCATGCTGGGAAATGGAGCCCCACCCGCATCACCACAGACATCACTGTTACCCGGGGGTCTGACCTTTTACAGACCATAAACCCTTGGTGAAGACATACATTATTTATATATGTGTTACCGTTAATTCTGCCCGTGTACATACGACATGCGACGTACATTGAACGACAGAGTGTGGTCAGGATAAATGAGAAGAGTCACGTTCCTTTCAAACTTTATTATGCGTGATGTTGTGTGTATTAGAGTGTCAACGCTCTGGTCTATATTTGGAGTGCTAATTAACTCTGTTTTCCTGTCTGCGCAGACGTCACGTTGTTTACTCTTGACACTTCCAGACTTCCATTTTTCATTCAGTCTCCACTCTCATTTCCACGTCTGGCACTCTCTCTCTCTCTCTCTCTGCTTTATCGGCATGACAAATACGTACACGTGTATTGCCAAAGCATTTACAACCCAGCATACAAACAGTGCAAATCAATAACAACAGTACAATACAGAATGTAAGAAAAAAGGTATTTGATGTATAGGACAGGCGAAAGGTAAAAAGCAACCCACTAAAGTAACCCGTGAAGAAAACATCTCTAAAGATGAGCTTCACTTCAGTCTTTTCGGTCAAGAGTCTATTTCTATGATACTGTTAAACAGTGAAGTTTGAGAAGTGGTTGCTAGGCAATGATGTACACTACCATCTGTTGACTCTTTGGTACATGAGGAATCACCAATGAAGAGTGTCAGTATCTCACTCACAAATATCACTGAGAAGTTTCGCCGAAAACGTTTTGGTCAAGCTGCACCTCGACGCGTTGGAAAGCAAAGCTATTCTGTCTTGTAAACAATCATTTTACCAAAATTAACCACTTTTTAGAGTTAAAGTGTACTAGTTACCATGCTTGTTTGTTGTATTGATTATGTCTATACTTGAACTGTGTAGGCCTACATGCTTCAACTACGGTCACGGCCAACTGTCGTGATCGCGAGTGGCGAGACACGGACAGAGAACCCAGGTGCAGACAGCGGGTTAACACACTTTAATAAATACAAAACAAAGACCCACGTGGGGGTAACATAACAAAACATGACATGGACACAGGAACATGGAATGACTAAACTAAAATAATAGTTTTTTCTACGTAAATTCTTCTTCTTAACAGACCAACCAAAATGTGAGAAAACATACATTTTAAAGTTAGACTTATAACTATGATGTCATTTCCACTGCTGAATATATTACACAGTATTTAGTTCAATTACGTCAGAAGTAACTGTAAACACGAAAAAAATGAGAGCAATCCCTTACTTTACTTTGTCAAGGGAAAAGTAATTACATTACAGTAACGTATTACTTTGTAATTAGGTGTTGTTAGGTCAGAGTCATTGCCAATACAATGAACGGGTTCACATTAGAAACAGAATATAATTCTTGTTTTTTTAGATGATGATATGATCTGTGAAGATGCAATTAGAAACTCTTAATGAATCAATACCAGCGTTCCTGCGAGACTTTGTCTGGTCCCGACCAAAGACATTACCATAACATACACACCTCACACAAATATGATCGTGCAGACTGAGATCAACTGTTGTTGTTTTTAGGTAGCTCATAAAAGGCCTCAGAAACCAAAGAAAATGGATGTGTTGATGTGTGATGTACTGGTGGTCTTCAGTACCCATAATGCCCCACAGGGGAATCTTAAAATGTGTCAACCATCGAACATAATTGAATAAAGCAATTAGCAGTACATTCATGTGAACCGGAGCATTGTCACCTCTCACACAACAGCCAGTGAAGTTCTTATCGTTAGACCATTTCACAGTTTCCTCTTGCCTCGTCCATAAATCTTACTGTTGATGAAAACCTTCAAAGTGTTTTCAAAGCTTGCGTCCAACATTTTGCTATTAGTATATTAGATTGGAAACATCAGTTGTCAAAGTCACATCGTATTTGCAAAAGAAGATGAGTCAAGTGAAGTCGAAGTGTTGTTGGAGATGAGAAAAGAAATAAAGGAGAATGACACTATAACAGGTGTTGTGTCTGACCGCCTGGTCAGAATCAATCCGATCCTCCGGGAGACTGACAGCTGGGATATCACAGCATCCACATACCTGCCGACAAATGATACGACGCACACACTTCACTTTAGTGGAACGGCAAAAGAAATGATTTTGTGATTTCACATAAATGCATAACAAGGTCATATCTGTATTATGATGATGTCTTTATAAATATCCTTAAGTCAAAAATTCTTTCAACAGGCAGATTATGACAGTATACCTTTGTGGAGGTCATACATTCAACTTCTAGAGATCAGACACGCCGAGGACATAGACGTAAGTCTCTTATGCCTTATTTAACATAATCAACTGACTAATTGAATTTGTAGGATTTATTTACTTACAATATATAATATTTCGTGTGGCTCAGCGGTTAGAGCATGACGCTAGCAACGCCAAGGTCATGGCTCCGATTCCAGCAGGGTTACACATAGTCAGAAACAAAGTGTATAGTACAATGCAATGTTAGTCACTTTGGAGAATAGCATCTTGCAAATGCACAGATGTAAATGTGTCTATTAAAGGAACAGTTCACCCAAAAATGAACATTCTGTCATCTCTAGTTTTTCCAAACCTGCATAAATGTTTCGCCTCCAATGACGGCCATAGTAGGAAAAATGACAATGGTAGTCAAAAGTGCCACACAACTGTTTGCAGTCCCACATTCTTCAAAATATCTTCTTTTGTGTTCAACAGAACCAAAATCATGAGTAGTATTTTTCCTACTATGGGAGTCAATGGGGTCCAAGAGCTGTTTCGGTTTCAAGCATTCTTCCAAAAACATTCGCCGTGTTCATCAGAACAAAGAAATGTATACAGATTTTGAACTACTCAAAGGTAAGTAAATGAAGACACAACTTTTATTTGGGGGTGAACTGTCCCTTTAAATATTCAGATTGGCTTTTGATATCCATCCAGCATTCTCTGTGATGTGATTAAGTAAAGTGCATCATCCAATATGAAAAAAAACCTCTAAAGATCCCACAGATCCTGCATTTTACTCTGTGGTTTTGTTTTAAACGCATGGCATTCTCAAATATAACGACATATATAATAACAGATAAAGAATTAAGAGAATGCGGATAGCGGAACGAGCTGCTCTCATATGGATGTATAATATAACCACAGCGTTTTAAATACAAAGTGAAGAGTTTGACCGCTCGTGACACCTCATACATTTACCAATATTATATAGTGCACTACACACAGACCTGACAGCACCCACGCGCCCACAAACACACACGGTAGCTGGAGATTAAATATTAAAATTCTCATTAGACTGGTGATTAGAAGAGATGAGATAATGGCATGAGAGAGGAAGAGGACGAGGCAGAGAGAGAGAGAGGAATAAAGTGGAGAAAAGTGTCGCTTTAGAGACAAACCTTTGGAAGTCCTACAAGAGGAGATGAATCATATAGAAGTAATAAAACATCAATTCAGTTTATATTCAGATGAATATCTTGTTACGTTTCTTTTTTATACAAAATCTTGAAATGTATTTAAAAGGACAAATTCTTCACAATATCATATTTTGTGTTTAACAGAACTTAAGAAATTATACAATATGTCAGTCAACGGAGCCCCAGAAATGTCAGTTGCTAACGTTTTTCCATATATTTCCATCAATTCATACAGTGGTGCAAAAATGGGGTATGCAGTGTACGCAGTGCATGGGGCGACGCTCAATGGGGGGCCATTGTGCCAAAATATCATTTAATGAAATAGGCTAATATGTTAATGATATACAGTTATATTAAACGTTTAGTTGACATTTATTTAATAATCAAGTTATTATGTCAACCGCTCACTCTGAGACAGTCACGTGATCAAAAGTGAAAAGTAAAATGAGATGACGACAACATCCGAGTGGATTAATATTGGTAACGTTATATCATGTCACCTCTGTAAATCTTTAAGATATTTAACGTTGCCCGGCACCTTCACATATCTCTGTCGCTTATAATATAAATATATGTTTGTTAAGTCTCCCACTTTCACGCATGTAAGCTAGTTGTCTGGCTTTTCATTAAATGTGTCTTCTGCAAACAACACGAGGTGACGCGATGACTGTCAGAGACAAGAGCGCAAAACAACGTTTGTCAAATGTGAGTTTGTCTTTTTATAAAAGACAAACCTGTTTTAAAGTAAGGGCAAAATCCAAAGATCTTATATTTATGTGTTGTAATACACAGTATGTCTTATTTCCATTTTCAGGTTTTATTTTAAAGTTTCAGTAAAAGTATGTTTAACTATTAACAACTATTGTTGTGTTTTCATTAATGAACCACAAACCAAGCATTCGTTTTACAATAAGTGGGAAAACAACAGAAGACCTTTAGTTTATTTGTGTTATACATCGCGAGTATATCAGGGCATGCGTCTTACTCGTTTGGTAATAATGTTAATACTTTTCAGCCAAAACTGACCTCGCGCCCCTCAGGAAATGTGCAGTTGCGCCCCTTGCATACATGTTTGGAACAGCTTGATGGTGAATAATTCATGACAGAATTTTCTTATTTTGGGGACGAACTATCCCTTTAATGCAGAAGACGGTAACCACGTAAAGCCCAATCGCTCGTTATTAAACCGACCAATCAGGTTGAATGTAAATGATGCAATGTCTTTAGTCTAAAAAAAGGTTATTCATTTATATTGCTTTATTATATATTTAGAGCCCAAAAGAAAGCCTCATGGTCTCCCAGTTCTCTTTCTATTTTGTGGATGATCATTGAGACATGGAAATATTGACAATTTATAAGATGACCATAAGACATGATCAAAGGGACATCGTTGACAAGTTTAACCTTTCTATTAGAGCAACTCAGGATTAAAATGATACACTTACCAGACAGAGGAATGTTTTATTAGTATATAGTATATTTTTATTATATAATGTTACCCCCTTATAACCCTAGACGTTAGGAGTCGTAACATATTATGGATTAGATGATTTTTATAGCATTTGAGTACAGTCATTACACACATATAGTTATTTCTAGATCTAAATTGTGTTGAAAAGAGAACATAATGGCATTATAGAGCGATTTCTTTGATTTAGTCTCAGACACCAGGGCTATTTATCATGTTTGAATTGAACAATTGTTCGTGTTCAAGCTTGTTCATTGACCTGACCGGTCAATGTTTGTGTGCATGTGCATGTATATTGGCACATACACACAAAACATCAAGACATAAGGAACAGTGAACATGCTGCTTTATCACACACACACACACACACACACACACAGAGACATTTTATCTCAGGAAGTCAAAGGGCTTTTGTGGTGCCCGCTTTATTTATTATTTAAGATTTTAAAGTGATGCTGTGATGTGCTGTAGCTGTGTGGTAGAGTCATTTCATAACCACCTCTCTGAGGTCTCATTAAACTAATTCAACAGTGAGATACTGTAGGTCAGGAGTGTCTCTATCTGTGTGTGAGAAAAACCATATGATTCCTGCCATAAAACCTACTGTATGTGTTCACAGGTAAATGGCCTCAATTTCATCAAATCACTGCATGAGTGTCCATGCCGTTGTTTTCTTGGGACGCGTTGCCAGGCAACAAATTCTGACGGGGTCTTAATTAAAGATTTGTGTGTTGGTTTGTCTTTAGCGTCAAAGCTTTTCTGTCCTGTATACATCTGGATTTATGAGAAATTGCGTTTTTAATATCAAATCTTTCAACAGTTCCTGAACATTTCAGTGTGGATTGTTTCATGAGTCACAATTCTGGATCCACATCTCTTGAATGTGTTAAAGGCACAGAAATAACTATTTCAAAATCGTGAGAAACAAAAATGACTTTATAAGTACACCTTAGGGAAAGCATGGATAAAAATTGTATAATACTTCCCCATAAAAAGGAAATAAGTTTAAAATGCTTCCTTTAATTGTCCAACACGTATTAAACTCCAATGTTTGCAAAAGCTCATTTCTTGTCCCTATGTTTGCATAAGATCAGTTGGGTTGAACAAACGCGAGTGTTCTTGTTTGTCCGTCATTGTGAGGACCGGCCAGCACGAACCGTAGAGAAATTGATTATTAAACAAACTAAATGATGCTTCTTTGAAAATGCAAAAAGGTTTCTGTAAGGGTCCGTGTTTGGGAATAGAATATCGTTTTTATAGTTACTTACTGGAAAGTCTCCACAAAACATACAAACCCAGCGTGTGCGCGTGTGTAAAGGTCAGTGTTTGCTCCCGCCGTGCTACAGTGATGCAGGGGTCCGGTGTGAGGTTATTAGCTCTGATCTCTTCTGACGGACACTAAAAGGTTCCTCTTCTCCTGGTGTCTCTGGTCTGTATAACACCAGTCGCAGTCTGATCGGAGAGCACACACGAACACCCCGTCAACATCTGCAGTACACACACACTTTCCTCCAGACTATACTTGTTTATATTTTACTACAATACAGAGCATTAGCATGAAACTCTAATTTATGAATAAACGGACCGACAGACAGACAGACCGACAGACTTTCATTGTATGTTGTAACAGACTGTTCAATGTCGGGAATCTTGACAGACAGATTCAGGCTTAATTCATGTGTGTATTTTATATTTTATAATGTTTTATAGTTTGATAGTGTGTTTTTCATTCTCATGTTTATTTGAGGTGACTATGGGAATAGAATTACGAAATAAAATATGGTTTTGAAATGATGTTTATTTAGGGTGTCAGGGTATCATCTGGCACATCGTTTTCATCATAACTCACTATAGCTTCAAAGATTAGACGAAAATGTGTTGTTTACAAAAATTTATTCATACAAATTTTACAACACTGGGTTTTATTTTTTGACATTTATAATGGAGACCTTGTGCAGTTTCCATACGATATTAAACTAATGATCAACACAAGACACAGATTTATTCATCTATAGATTTATCTTTACGTTGAAGTAAGGCTTCAGGCACTGTCAGTCTCTACACACAAAATGAATCTCAGTGAATGCTATACAGAACACAGCGTGTATAGTGAAGCTCAACCAGATCAGGGAGTGGAATGAAAACATGGTGTAAGCAAACGTTACGCGATACTAATGATCCAATGAAATAGGAGGCATGAGAGCAGGCGATTGCAGCATTGAAGGGCCACTAGCGTGCCATCTGAAATTGGTGGCCATTTTAAAGACGAGGAAAAGGCACCCGAGCCGCCCTCCTGTGTCACAAAGCCTGCAGGAGAATGCAGAATTAAACAGATTGATTTCACCACCCTTTGACACACGTACACACTACAAACACGTACACACTTCACTAAAAAGACCCGTTTGTCGGTTTATTTTCATTTCATAGGCCTCCGCCTCAAAGTTAGAGAATTATGATATCAGCTCTTTTGAAAATAAACCTACACCTTCCGCACCTTCGTAGAAATAGATTGAAATATCATATGGATTTGTGCCAAGCTACTTTTATCAGTTCTGACAAACACACACATTCATCAACGGAGATGTTATGTCTTTTTGAGAAGTTGTACCAAACACAAACAGTGTTTCAATCTGAGAACATGTGTTCTTCGCCATCAGCAGTTTTGGGGATGCAGGGTTAACAGAAGTTTACATTAACAGTGAAAATAGTCAATCAGCTTTGTGCAAGAAAGACAGAAGTATGAAGAGGCTTGTAAGACGTAAGCCACAGATGATAGTGTGGAGAACTTGACGGGAGTAAAAGAGCATGGAAGAGGCAAGCGACGCCGGAAACCGAATCATGTGCAAACTCACCGAGAATTCAGGCGGGAACTGCTTCAGCCAATCCAACAAAAAAGCCTCAATCTCATCCCCATCCGGGAGCACATCAAAGTCTATGTCTTGTAGAATTTGGTGCAAATCTAAGTCTTCGTGGCTGTTGTAAATAAAAACACTACACTCTTAATGTCAGGCGTGATAAATGAAGGTAACATTCAATGCAGCCATTGTCTTTGCGACTATTTATTTACACAGATTCAGACTGGTGCGTTTGAGAGACAAGCATACTGGGTACAATCACTTCCTTTATTTAAATAAATAAAACAAACAAGCAAACAATCAAACAGGTAAATGCTATAGTTTGGTCAGACTAATCGACTGGTCCACAAGGCAGATTTGTTGAACTGTTTAGGTGCTTCAGTACAAAAGAAAGACAATATTATTATCAAAATATTCATTTTAATGTCTTCGTACATAAATACACGGCTAACACTTTATAATAAGATCTCATTTGGTAACATTAATTAATGCATGAACTAACAATGAGAATTTCATTTCTTACAGTATTTATTCATCTTTGGTCATGTTTGTTCATTGTTTGTGGATATTTGTTCATGTAACCAGATATATATATATAAATGCTGTATATGTGTTTTTCATTGTTAGTCCATGTTACATAGTTAACAAATGCAACCTTATGTAAAGTGTTCCTAATACAGATTAGCTTTAAAGGACACATGGTGTGAGTGACTTGCAGCAGGAGCTGTACATACAGAATCGTTTTGGGGATCTATATGTGAAAAGGGCTACAAATAGGCGAGCCGCCGTCCTTTGCTTCTATATCTCTGTCTATACCTTTTGCCCAGAACTGCGGCCAGATACTTCTTGACAGCCATTTGCTTCCGATAGCGACTGTAGCTGTCCGTGAAAACCCCGTCCGAGTGGCGCTTGGACAGCGGCTCGTCCTCCTCTATCGTGTTGCCTCCTCTGCGCAAAGAAAAGACAAACGCCAACGCGTCAAACTCCAACATTTTTACATACAGTACTTCCTTAAAAGTCGCGTTTGTGCTGGAAATGCGCCACAGAAAGCAAAGTAACAATTGCGCACCGTCCGCGCAAGGTGCGCTTTTTTGCGTATTTGTGCAGACGCGTCAGAAGGACGTCTGTGGTCGCGTTTCAGAACGTGGGTGAAGTTTAAATGTGTACATCTGTTTAATATTTTAACTATAGAGTGCAATTTTAACGTCTTGCGCTCTGTTGCGTTCGTCTGTTTGTGAACCCGCGCGCTCTGCGAATAACCATAATACGCCATGTAGCCTACTTTATTTTTTAAAGAATATTCTGAATTCTTTCATTTGACACATGCACACTTTCTAAAGCACATATACATTGTAATATTAACAACAATAAAAATATGGTAGAGTAAAGGGGCTTTTTATAGTCTTTGGAACTTTTTTCCCACTACTAATAACATTTGCGCAATAAAAAGGATAAATGAATGTAAATGTTCTCTCTTTAACTACCTTAATTTTTCAGATTGTAAGCAAAATCATGGTGTCAGACAAGGAGCTGGAAGGGATTATGTTCTTACCCCACGCGTTTTGCCATCAGGTTATGCAGGTATTTCCTCACCCACATCTGGCCGAGCTCTTTTCTGTATGCATTATGAAACATCCCGTCAGCGTGCCTTTCCATTCTGCGTGACACAATGCCAAACAGAGAATGTCCAGTCATTTGGAAACATAAAAAGACGCACATCATATCTCTCAAAACTCATTCATACATCTTAAAAACGCAATCGTCGCTTAGGGCGCAGAGAGGCTCCCGTTTCGGGAACGAGAGTTCTGCTATTCACCTTTTCGAGGGAGGATAATATATCGTGTACGTGTCGTCAGTAACTGAAGGAGAGCTTGCAAAAGAAATCTGGTCACTGTCAAAGCTTAGATCCGGTAACGAGTTGCCGTCCTCGAACCTCGCCGGCTCCATTCTGCAACGAGACACTGTGTCATTTTATACATAAGTATATAACAGCCATAGCACGGATATAAGACCAGACTAAATAAAAATCGAACAATAGCATGTATTTAAACGTGTTTTAATGCATTGCCAACACAACACACTTCTGGTAATAAAACCCATATAAACCGAAAAACCCAACTAGCGCCAAGGGCGCACGGCACGGGTCTGGTGCTGTAGGTGAGGCAGCTCTTACCTGACGTTTGGATAGCTGAGAGGGGAACATACGCTGCAGTGAACGAGGAGTCCGTAAATGAAGAAAGCTAAAGTCGTTTTGCTGCTTGTCATCATTCTGCAAGAGAAATGCATACATTAGTAAACTATATAAGTAAACTATATAATTGATTGGAATCCATCAATTAACCTAAGAGATCACCATAACTATGCGATCCTGCAAAACTGTATTACTGCCCACTGTTGCAATGACCTTCTGTTATCACTTAACTGCAGCAGCAGGTGTCTCTAATATCATTGCGCAACTACGAGTTCGCCAAATTATTGCACGTCTTGGAAAAAGCACAACTACTCGTAATTCTTTATCAGACTGTAAACGGTCCCATGTCAAAGGAAAACATGAAAACGCCCTTTCAGTGAATAGTACATCACATACCCACAGCAGCGCACGGATGCTGTCCAGTGGAGACTGCAACCAGAGGAACGAGATCAAATCTCAAGATCGGTCTCTCTCGCTCTCTTACTCACTCTCTCTCTCGCTCTCTCTCTTTCTCTCTCTAAAACTGATCTTTCAACTTTTCTATGCGCCCTTTAAATCCGTGTGAAGCACAAAACTCAAATAGGGTCCTTTCTCAGATCTGCGTAATGAGAGAAGATCGGATAGAAAACGAGCGCTTACTTGTCTCCATCTCTCACATGTGTTTCATTCTTCAGCCCTTTTCATTCCTCACGTCGGGCATCACGTCGACGTCATCGTCCCTAACTATGGAGAAATCGCTGTCCTTTTCCCTTCCTCGTGTCATAAAGTTTATTTTTGGCCTCTAGGGAAAAAAAGAAGGAAATCTCAGGTGAATATAAATATTTGTCAGGATGTGAGTTGTGGACGTCTCGATTGGCCCTTTGTTGTTCTTCATAATTCATTCCTTAAATGGTGGCCTATTATTATTTTATAAATTGGAACTTTTAGGAAAATGAATTTAATAAACCAGAGCAAGAGATTAATACTTTCCAAATGTGTGTTACATTTGTTTATTTGCATGAATGTTACGCGATGAATATACATGTATACGCAGTGTATCAAAGCTTTTAGAAATGTTCACTCTCATGTGCATCAGTGGATTACGTGACATAAGTGAAATAAAGCCCTTATCAATGCAAATCTTCAAAGCTGAAAGTTTAGGTGAGTTGTTTATGTTCAGCGCGTGCATGAATCACCCTGCGTGTCCAGACGCGTGCTCTGACGTCATGTGAAAGTGAAATGACGGCTCCAAAAGAGAAGTGCATTTTAAAATTCTACACAAAATGTACCCTTGCAATTTATCTTTATCTAAATTTATGGACATTGGTGATACGTGTTCTTTTTGTAATATGCAGGAGGAAAACTTGGCCCATTTATTTTATAACTGTCCTGTAACCCTTAAATTCTGGTCTGACGTAAGCTCCTTTTTATTTGCCCATAAAAATATAGTTTATATGTTATCTCTTAAAGATATTAGATGTTCATATACCAATGAATGTAAAATGTTTGATTACGTGGTGAATTTCTATATTTTACATGGCAAATATTATATTCATAAACAAAAGTTTGTAAAATCTGCACTTAACTGCAATTTATTTTTGTTAGAATTGGAGAACTCAAAAAAAATCTCTTTTGCTCATAAACAACCAAAAAAATGTAAAGTTGTTGTTAAAAAATGTAAAAAAAAATTTCAATTTAATATCCCGTCTATTTTTATGGATGATCTTTTGTTTAAACATTTTTTTTATATATATATAATTTTTTGTGGATTTAGAATGTGTCCATAGGAAAGAGGAGAAATACTTGCTGTTATTTTCTGTATTTATTTATTTTCATTTGTTTCTTTATTATTTATTAATCATTTTTCCCCTCTTTGTGTGATATCTACAATATTGCTTCTTTCAAAGATTTCTTTGAATAAATAATAAAAAAAACATTAAGGAAGAAAAGAAAATGTCCACCGATGAGTCGGAATGTGACGCACTACCTGAATAAACTGAGGTGGTGGTGTGCGCCACCAAGTGTTTGAAACTGGAAAATGCTAAAGTAGGGACAAAACACCTCTGACGATCACAGATTGCTTTAGTTTAGAATAGTTTCAATTTGTGTTGAGTTAGTTTGAGTGTTAAGGTTACTTACTCATAAATGTAACTTTATAATTTATATTGTGACTAAACAAATAGCTAAGTCATATTTAAGCACCTAGTCAGAATTTACAAAAAAGTTCTGGTCACATCTATAATCAATTCAATTCAATTCAACTTTATTTCACAATTTGCATTGTTCCAAAGCAGCTTTACAGGGGAAAAATAAAACCCCCCAAAAAAGGGTAAAACACGCTACATGGTGTTTTATATGGTAAATTAAATTATTCTAGTAAATATTATCTAATGTCAGCATCTCCTGGTGGTTTATTCATTTTATTTTATTTTCATTTGAAACATTTTTAGCTCTTTAATGAAAGAAACAACTATATACGCACAATTGCATTTAATCTATAAACCTTTACTATAGTTTAGGTTAGTTTAGTAAAGTTTAGTAAATTAAGCCCCTGAAAAGAAATTGAGTGACCGTTCTATTTGCAGAAAATAAACACTGGACAAACATTTGAAAATAACAGAAGAGATGCTGTGCATTTTTCAGATCTCAAATACGGCAAATAAAGCAAGTTCATATTCACTTTTAAGAAATACAACTGTAATACTTCTACATGCACTATAGGAAAAGTTCAAAAACTATTGTTTGTTTTCATGTGTCTTTTCATGCTGTCAGTCTTTCACGTTGCTGTTGGACAACTTTGTCACTCCTTAAGTTTAGATTTTGTTCTAGTTTAATGGACACTGGACTGACCACAATACATCTAGAAATTCTGATTTGAAATGAAAATATGGAATGGTCTCTTAACTTGATCCGTGGTTGTATATATTACAACGTATTATTTATGTGCATTTACAGAAACTTATTTAAAGCCTCTTATAAAAACTACATCTAATGAGGTTTTATTTGCACACATTTTTATAACAGCTGGGCTGGGATGTAACATCTACACGAAAAGAAAAAAACAATTCTGGTTTATAATTAGGTTCTGCAAACTGCCGAGAAATCCCCCAAGAGAGATACTAAAACAGAGATGCTTCGTTTAATCATGTCAAAATACTGCTTATGTTCCACAGAGCTTTGTGGTCAGCTCTAAACACACACACACACACACACACACACACACACATATATTTCCCATAATTAAGAGCTGATTGCATCATAAACTGACTGACCACTTCTGTCCGGTGCAATAACCTGTGTTTGCATTTTAAACAATGGCTCATTTCAACATATGCTTCTGTTTGCAATGTCTTAATTTGTAAAGTGTCTCTGTGTGTGTGGGTGTGTGTGTGTGTGTGTGTGTGTGTGTGCCAGTGTTCTTTATGAGGCAAATATGACATTAATTTCATTCGTGCAGAGTGTTGTAATATAATGTAAACATTTGAAAGCAATATGGTGAGAAGAGTGAAGCAATATCATTTTTTTAATGAGAAGATTTCTTACATTATGACTTTAAATGACCTCTTCATTCTTTTATTTTCTCACACGTTCTCACTCAATCAGACAAACTAGAAGAATAAAGTTTACGTAAGGTCATGTAAACGCATGAGGCCGTTTTCTTTTATCGGGAAAGCTCATAAACTACGTAGCCTATAAGCACAACCCGTTTTTTGCACATTACTCCATTTTCGTGTTGCATGTAAACGCATGTCTATGGCAAGCCAAATTAGCTTAAATTGTCCTCAGCATTACTCGTCGTAATTGCATATTTACTAGTAAGAATTGAATTAGAGAGCTCTATAATTAAAATTCTTACTAGTAAGATGCATAAGAGAGCTAAAATGAATGGAAGTTAATGGAGATATATGACTAGTAATAATTGAATTATAGAGCTCTCATATTTTTATTCTTACTAGTAAAAATGGAATTCGAGAGCTCTCTAATCCTAATTTTTACTAGTATAAATTGAGTTACAGAGCTCTGTAATTGTAATTGTTACTAGTTTGTTGTCCTGAGTTTGGTTGGATGAGTGGGTGCTTCGTGGGCACTTATATAACCTCAGGCACATGCGGATGGGAATTGTTGGTGTTTAATACATTCTTTTATTTTGTGTTTTGTTTTATAATCCATTTTCATATTCCACTGTACGTCTGCTACATTTCTTAATAAATGGCGTTATTTGCTATACATTTATTAATTGATAAAGAACACGTATGTTCCCAAACATCTTGCAGTAGAACACGCTTCACACTCACAGAGAAAACACAGAGACTTCTCATGGAGGTAATGCTAACTGGACGACCGGGAATTTTCATTTTTCAGGTATAGGATTTTATCCATCACAACAGTTCATGTTCCAAAACATTGAAATAACGTATCGAAACATTGTATTGAATGTATCAATACTAGATGATTGCAACATCGTACCATTGTTTGAATAAGAACTATCCTATTCACGTTTAAGTACTGAGATATTGGAAATATGTTGAAGAAATCTGAGTTTTTTGGCTTTAAAGCAGGGGTGCAGACTAGAACCCCGGGTTCCCCATGTGCAAACAGCTCTGACGTTTCCGAATCTCTAGCAGAGATTTTAACCATTATGGAAATTCACAAGTTTGACACGCCCCTACTTTAAACAACTCCGCCCTTTCTCGTGTGAAATGACTGACTCCAGGCAGCTTTTATTTTCAGAATAAAGTAAATAGCAAAAGGTAAATAAGTCACATTAAAGACTTCACTTGTTATCGATCAGGTTCTCTCGTGTGAGTTGCAGGCTTGAAGAGAGCAAATAATTTTTCCCAATAAAGCTTTCTCAGGTAAGTGAACATCAGCCGTTACTTTTTGTTTGAGTTACTGAGTTTGTGCGTTCCTGTCATTAAATCGAATCAGATTATGCTGCAGAAACTGCGATGACATACAGTAATGTAAGTTATTTAAAGATTAAAACCTTAATGATCTGATGTTTTCACATGATGCTACACAACATTTTAGATTTAAAACGATTGAGTTCTTTGAAAGTTTTTGACTTGTTTGCTGGCCGTCTTCGTGGATTTTGACACTTATCATGCTCATGTTTTCAGCTCACGCTGTCGGAGAAAGAGGCACCAATAGAAATCATCGTCTAGGCGACGGGTCAGACTAAGAGTGGTTCAAAAACCCCATATGATGTTTAGAAAAACAAGGACCGTGACGTCGCCCGGTATGGCGCAACCGGGGCACCACCCTGGAGCCAGGCCCGGGGTTGGTGCTCGTATGCGAGCGCCTGGTGGCCGGGCCTTTCCCCACGGGGTCCGGCCGGGCTCAGCCCGAAGGAGCGACGTGGGGCCGCCTTCCCGTGGGCTCACCACGTGCGGGAGGGACCATAGGGGGTCGGTGCATTGTGGATCGGGCGGCAGTCGGAGGAGAGTGCCTCGACAGCCCGATCCCTGGACACGGAAGCTAGCTCTAGGGACGTGGAATGTCACCTCGCTGGCGGGGAAGGAGCCTGAGATGGTGCGGGAGGTTGAGAGGTTCCGACTAGAGATAGTCGGGATCACCTCTACGCATGGCTTGGGCTCTGGAACCACACTCCTCGAGAGAGGATGGACACTTCATCACTCTGGAGTTGCCCATGGTGAGAGGCGGCGGGCTGGTGTGGGTCTGCTTATAGCCCCCCAGCTCTCCCGCCATGTGTTGGAGTTTACCCCGGTGAACGAGAGGGTCGTTTCCCTGCGCCTACGGGTCGGGGTTAGGTCTCTCACTGTTGTTTGTGCCTACGGGCCGAACGGCAGTGCAGAGTACCCGACCTTCTTGGAGTCTCTGGGAGGGGTGCTGGAAAGTGCTCCGACTGGGGACTCCGTCGTCCTACTGGGGGACTTCAACGCCCATGTCGGCAACGACAGTGACACCTGGAGGGGCGTGATTGGGAGGAACGGCCCCCCTGATCTGAACCCGAGCGGTGTTCAGTTATTGGACTTCTGTGCTAGTCACAGTTTGTCTATAACGAACACCATGTTCAAGCATAAGGGTGTCCATCAGTGCACGTGGCACCAGGACACCCTAGGCCGCAGGTCGATGATCGACTTTGTGGTCGTTTCATCTGACCTGCGACCATATGTTTTGGACACTCGGGTTAAGAGAGGGGCGGAGCTGTCAACTGATCACCACCTGGTGGTGAGTTGGATCCGATGGCAGGAGAGGAAGCTGGACAGACTCGGCAGACCCAAACGTACTGTAAGGGTCTGCTGGGAACGCCTGGCCGAGTCTCCTGTCAGAGAGATCTTTAACTCCCACCTCCGGCAGAGCTTCAACCAGATCCCGAGGGAGGCTGGAGACATTGAGTCCGAGTGGACCATGTTCTCCGCCTCCATTGTCGAAGCGGCCACTCGGAGCTGTGGCCGTAAGGTCTCCGGTGCCTGTCGAGGCGGGAATCCCCGAACCCGGTGGTGGACACCGGAAGTAAGGGAAACCGTCAAGCTGAAGAAGGAGTCTTATCGGGCCTGGTTGGCTTGTGGGACTCCTGAGGCAGCTGACAGGTACCGGCAGGCCAAGCGGACTGCTGCCCGGGTGGTTGTGGAGGCAAAAACTCGGGCCTGGGAGGAGTTTGGTGAGGCCATGGAGAAGGACTATCGACTGGCCTCGAAGAGATTCTGGCAAACCGTCCGGCGCCTCAGGAGAGGGAAACAGTGCCCTACCAACGCTGTTTACAGTGGAGGTGGGAGGCTGTTGACCTCAACTGGGGATGTCGTCGGTCGGTGGAAGGAGTACTTCGAGGATCTCCTCAATCCCACCGTCACGTCCTCCATTGAGGAAGCAGAGGCTGAGGGCTCAGAGGTGGACTCGTCCATCACCCAAGCCGAAGTCACTGAGGTAGTCAAGAAACTCCTCAGTGGCAGGGCACCGGGGGTGGATGAGATTCGCCCTGAGTACCTCAAGTCTCTGGATGTTGTGGGGCTGTCTTGGCTGACACGCCTCTGCAGCATCGCGTGGCGGTCGGGGACAGTGCCTCTGGGATGGCAGACCGGGGTGGTGGTCCCTCTTTTTAAGAAGGGGGACCGGAGGGTGTGTTCCAACTACAGGGGGATCACACTTCTCAGCCTTCCCGGGAAAGTCTATGCCAGGGTACTGGAGAGGAGAATACGGCCGATAGTAGAACCTCGGATTCAGGAGGAACAGTGTGGTTTTCGTCCAGGCCGTGGAACGCTGGACCAGCTCTACACCCTCTACAGGGTGCTGGAGGGTGCATGGGAGTTTGCTCAACCAATCCACATGTGTTTTGTGGATTTGGAGAAAGCATTCGACTGTGTCCCTCGCGGCATCCTGTGGAGGGTGCTTCGGGAGTATGGGGTCTGTGGTCCTTTGCTAAGGGCTGTCAGGTCCCTGTACGACCGAAGCAGGAGCTTGGTTCGCATTGCCGGCAGTAAGTCGGACCTGTTCCCAGTGCATGTCGGACTCCGGCAGGGCTGCCCTTTGTCACCGGTTCTGTTCGTAATTTTTATGGACAGAATTTCTAGGCGCAGCCGGGGGCCGGAGGGTGTCAGGTTTGGGGACCACACGATCTCGTCTCTGCTATTTGCGGATGATGTCGTCGTGTTGGCCCCTTCAAACCAGGACCTTCAGCATGCACTGGGACGGTTTACAGCAAAGTGTGAAGCGGCTGGAATGAAAATCAGTACCTCCAAATCCGAGGCCATGGTCCTTAGTCGGAAAAGGGTGGCTTGCCCACTTCAGGTTGGTGGAGAGTTCCTTCCTCAAGTGGAGGAGTTTAAGTATCTCGGGGTCTTGTTCACGAGTGAGGGGAGGAGGGAACGGGAGATTGACAGACGGATCGGTGCAGCTTCTGCAGTAATGCGGTCGATGTACCGGTCCGTCGTGGTGAAGAAAGAGCTGAGCCGCAAGGCGAAGCTCTCAATTTACCGGTCAATCTACGTTCCTACTCTCACCTATGGTCATGAGCTTTGGGTCATGACCGAAAGGACAAGATCCCGGATACAGGCGGCTGAAATGAGCTTCCTCCGCAGGGTGGCTGGGCGATCCCTTAGAGATAGGGTGAGAAGCTCGGTCACCCGCGAGGAGCTCGGAGTAGAGCCGCTGCTCCTCCACATCGAGAGGGGTCAGCTGAGGTGGCTTGGGCATCTGTTACGGATGCCTACTGGACGCCTTCCTCGGAAGGTGTTCCAGGCCCGTCCGACCGGGAGGAGACCCCGGGGAAGACCTAGGACACGCTGGTGGGACTATGTCTCCCGGCTGGCCTGGGAACGCCTCGGTGTCCCCCCGGAAGAGCTGGAGGAAGTGTCTAGGGTGAGGGATGTCTGGGCATCTCTGCTTAGACTGCTGCCCCCGCGACCCGGCCCCGGATAAGCGGAAGAAAATGGATGGATGGATGGATGGATAATTCAGGCTGCAGAGAGAAAGTGTCACGTTTTGCATACAGAACCCAGACGCAGACAGGAGTTAAGGGGTTAACAAAAGATTTTTCAAATGCAAAACAAAAGCCACGATGGGGGAACAAAAACTTCCCACTAGGGGGCAAAACAAGACCTAAAACAAAACTCACTATAAGGAAGACAGACAGACAGACAGACAACGAACCGACAAGGGACAAAGAGAAACTGGGGCTACAAATAGGGAACACTAACATGGGAAGCTAACAAGGGGCAGGTTTGGGGAATCAAATACTAATGGGACGATGACAGGGAAACAAGGGGGCGGGGCCAAAGTACGAGACAAGAAGACACATGGTGCAATGTCATAAAAAACAGCCACGTGTCTCCACACAAGACATAACACACACAAGTCATTATACTGTCATGACCCTGTCCACAAAACAAGAAAATTCTGGACAAGAAGGACAGGATCATGACAGAAGGTTTGTCATCGACAGGCACGGCTGTTATTATCGTCACCGACAGCCACTATTTATAATACGTATCTAAAAACATTATTATTACAACAATTGTTACAACCCAAGTCTTGTATGTTTTTAGCACGAAGTATCTGTATTGATCCCAGAGAATCAAGTTGGTGCTGTAGTGGTCAAGCTCACAGTTTCTGATGGAGATGAAGTCGGATCACCCGCCTGGTCAACAAAATATAAGATTATAAGTGGTGAGAAAGGAGGATTTTTCAATGTCAGTACTGGACCCAGTCAGCTGGAGGGAATCATCACCACTGTGAAGGTACAGAATGATGTTCATAATGTTGAGGAAACAATCATTTGTGGTGATAAACCATAACTTACTGTTCTTGTCCATACAGCCACTGGATTATGAAAAGACCAAGCAGTACATTCTGTCTGTGATTGTTGAAAACGATGATCCGTTCGCCATCTCTTTGCCCACATCCACTGCCACAGTCACTGTTAATGTGGAGGATGATGAACAAGAATAGGAAAAGCTGATTGAATCATTGAATTGGAGTCTATGTGTCATTTTACAGATTTCACTGTTTTAGCAAACATCTTCATAATCTGTTTTATATCCATTATTCTATATCACTATCGCAAGCATTCCTGATCTTTTTTATCTGTCATTTAATACTCAACACAAGTATTGTTTACTCTATTCAACAGATGGACGGCACTTTCCACACTTCTCTAAGGAACAAAATGCTTTGAAACAAATCCAAGCTGACCAATAAAATCTTTGAAATCGGATAAGGGACGTTGTTTGCGCTTGTTGCAGACGGATTGGAAAATAAAGTGCAATGGCATCTCTGTTCCAAATATCGACACAAGTAGGGCTCGCTGCATCCTAACACGGCCCAAGTGACATCCAACACACCTACACTACATCCAAACCAAACCCATATCTGTGGCGGATCAGAGTCGGGGATTCATAAAGTTGTGTCCTTGTTCCTGTGTGTTTTCACACATTTGTTTTTATTTCTGACTCAACGCAACATTTCAAAACTAAGATCCTTCAATGGTTTGTGAGGTGAATGTGGTTCAGCAAAATATATTTGATTTACTGGACCATTTTGAACCGTTTCATAATTAACTATATGTAAGCAAATTATAGATTTCTTTATTTTATGTTTGTTTTATTCGTCTTTCATACAACTGGATGTGACCCGGCCTAAAATAAAATAAGCAGAAGAGGATCAACATCACATGTGTGTGTTGCAAAACTCTTTCAGTTCCCTTCAGACCAGCAGCTGCACGAGCCGAGAAAGATTTTACTGCTTCTAACTGAGACAATGATCATTTTGCAATAATTTGTTATTTTTCTCTTTTTTCAGGAAGGATTTTAACCCTCGAAACAGACAATGTTCCAAGAAACAGATGTTTTTGTTTCAGTAATAAATGTTTTTTACATCATTTGGAATGATGTTCATATTTTTAGATCAGTTCTATGAACAATTATTTGAATGTTGAATGAATTTTCTGACTTTTTAAACTCGTTTTACCAAATGACACTGAGTGTTGCAAATATGTTCAGTCTACAAACGTAAGGCCAGTTGCTTGCCTAAATTTATAAGTATAATAAAATTCATTTAACGCAATTGAATTTAAATGATATTAATCTGACAATCAAATGAATTGAATGATTTAAATGATTGACACCTCAGGGCCGGTTGCATATACTGCTAAGTTAGAAGTTAGTCATCTAATATTCTTCTTCAAGACTGGTTATAACTTCTTTAAACCAGTTACATAAAAAGTTAGATTGGGCTATTTGAATATCAAATGTAAGATTGATTAGATCTTAATAATTGAACCTACTAGTTAAGACTCTTAACTTATAGCTGCTAAGTTTATGCAACTGGGTCCTTCATGTAAACAAAGATTCTCAGAGTTGTTCTGACCACCAGTTCATTGTAAAATTGTAAAGTGCTCGATTGCAGTTTGGATCTAGTCTGTTCTCAACATAGTCTTGGGGTTTATTTAAAAATGTTTTATTGATTTATTAGAAGGCTTAATGATCCTATGATGTGTTTGAATCAGCAAACAAATCTTTATTGCCAAGAGCGCTTGCAAAGGGATTTATTTCTGAGTAACTGAAGCTTCTCATACACACATCCAAATACACAAGCAAGACAAATTATAATAATAATAATACGATGTTCATTTAAAGAGCCATCACTTCTTCATTTGTTTGGTATTTGTTTTAGTTTGTGCATTTTATTTCACTAAGCTCCGACAAAGGTTCTCGTCTCTCAAAAACCGTGTCCTGTGTCACACTCATTACGATTGTTAAATCAATAAGATTGTTATTTTTCTGAAATTTAGACTCTATCAACAAGGCTTTAGTCAAATGTAAACAGGAGTGTTCAATACATTCGTAACAAATACATTCTCCGAGCATTTGTATGTCACGTCCATAACGCTGGAATTGCCCAGCTAATCCTCACAACATAGGGTTATTGTGTCATGTATTTATTTTCTTGTATGTCACACTTTTTAAATTGCACCTGTTTTGAACCAGCTGAAGTGGTTTGATAGCCTTAGCAGGAAGACCAGCAAGGAGAGCATTGTAGTAGTCCAACCTTGAGATCACCAGGGCCTGGACAATGAGTTGTGCCACATGCTTAGTGAGGAAGGTTTCTACCTTTAAGGCATATTGGCAGGATCGCGTTGTCTTTGCAATGTGAACATTGAAGGACAGCTGTTCATCAAATATGACTCAGAGGTTCCTGGCTGATTTAGAGGGAGTGATTAAGGAATTGCCAAGTTGGATGGTGAGATCGTGTTGCACCGTGAGGTGTGCCAGAAACACAATTAGTTCTGTCTCGGCCGGGTTCAGCTGGAGGTGATGCTCTTTTATCCAAGCTGAGATGTCATCTAGGCAGGCTGTTATGCGAGCTGCTACAGTGGTATCGTCTGGGTGGAACGAGATGTAGATCTGGGTGTCGTCAGCATAACAGTGATATGAGTAGCCAAGTGCCCCTACAATGGCTCCCATGGATGTCATGTAGATTGGAAAAAGCAGCGGTCCCAGCAGTAATAAAATGTCCGCAAAATTCCAGATATGAACTCAAACATTGTCCTATAGGCCACGTAAACTCAGTTTCTCCTGACGATATTTAATGAACCATTCTCGCATTTCATATTTCTTTTATAAATTATGAAAAATCGCAAAATTCTAACTTATTAAAATATTATTTAATGACAACTGATTATTTTGGCCATTTACACATCTGAATAAGCCACGCCCTCCATCAGCCCACAGAAACTCTTTAAGTTCCCTTCAGAACAGCAGCTGTATGCGCTTAACATTAACAGAAGAATCAGACACATTTTACTGCATCTCAAGACAATGATCATCGTGCGACTTGGATTCATTATTTTCCTTTTACAGGTAAGATTTTATATTTCATAACAGGGAATGTTCCAAAACCTCATAAAGTAACACAACTAAGTTAAATGCTGCTTTAAATTTTAAGAGCAGATCAATATTTCTCTATCATTTCAATATTTCGGCTTCTGATGTGAAATCTTCTGATCTGGTTGTGAAGTTCTCATCAGGACTAAAGGGAGCAAAGAGAGGTTGGGTTATTCCACCTTTCAATCAACATGAGAACAGCAGAGGTCCTTTCCCAATAAAGCTTGCTGAGGTACGTGAACATCATCAGACTGACTTTTGTTATTAAAACCGGGTTTGTGTTACTGAGTTTGTGTGTTTCTGTCATTAGATCAAGTCAGATTATGCTTCAGAAACTACGATGACATACCGTATCACAGGTGAAGGGGCAGATCTGCCACCGGTGGGCCTTTTCAAATGTGATAAAAACACAGGGACTATTTCAGTGACACGGCCACTCGACAGAGAGAGAAAAGCCTTCTATAATGTAAGTTATTTTAACTTTATACTTTATTCATAATCAGATTAAAAATCTAATACACCAGAAACAGCTCAAATGAATGAAAAGGCTTTAGATTTCTTTAAGAAATCATCTTGTGAATGTTTGCCGGAAGTCTTCTCAGATTTCTGACACTTGAGATGTTTGTGTCTTCAGCTCACAGCTTATGCTGTTGGAGAAGGAGGAATAAAAGAGAAGCCAATAGAAATCATCATCAATGTGATTGACCAGAATGACAATAAGCCCGTGTTTACTCAGAATCCTTTCAATGGACAAGTTCCTGAAGCTGCTCTAAACGGTAACGTTGGTGTTCATTTTACCAACATTTGACTTGATGATGTGGGAAATGGAGCTCATGTGTGTAAAACTTCAGCTTCAACCTCTCCATCTTATCTCTAAAGATCATGAGTTCATGATGGTCACAGCCACTGATGCAGATGATCCAAATACTGACAACGGTGATGTCAGATACAAGATTGTTGGCCAAACTCCACCACTTCCAAACCCAAATATGTTTGATATCAACACTGTAACTGGAGGGATTCGTGTCATTAGTAAAGGCCTGGATAGAGAGGTGAGAAATGAATTGATGTCACATTCAACAGCACTTTTAAAATGAAGTCATCAAATGAGTTAATGAAAGAGAAACTCACATGTGAACATCTTCTCTTTCAGAAACACAGCACATATACTTTATTAATTCAGGCTGCGGATATGAAAGGAGAAGGTGGAGCAACGACCGGCACGGCTGTTATCACAGTCACTGACAGCAATGATAACCCACCAGAGTTTGATCAAGCCACGGTAATGTGCATTCATCTGAATCTGATTTATACACGCATGTGTTCTAGTACAGTTTACAGCTGAAGCTATAGGAAGAGTAGGTTATCTTACCTTTAGGTCTTTAATGTTTTTAGCATGAAGTATCTGTCCCAGAGAATCAAGTTGGTGCTGTAGTGGTCAAGCTCACAGTTACTGATGGAGATGAAGTCGGATCACCCGCCTGGTCAACAAAATATAAGATTATAAGTGGTGATAAAGGAGGATTTTTCAATGTCAGTACTGGACCCAGTCAGCTGGAGGGAATCATCACCACTGTAAAGGTACAGAATGATGTTCATAATGTTGAGGAAACAATCATTTGTGGTGATAAAACATAACTTGCTGTTCTTGTCCATACAGCCACTGGATTATGAAAAGACCAAGCAGTACATTCTGGCTGTGATTGTTGAGAACGATGATCCGTTCGTCCTCTCTTTGCCCACATCCACTGCCACAGTCACTGTTAATGTGGAGGATGTGAATGAACCTCCCTCTGTCACTGAAAGAGAAATACAGATGTGTAATAGTGAAGCGCGTCCTGCTATCCTCTCCATCACGGATAAAGACGGGCTGCCTCACGCTGGTCCATTTCGTGTCGACACTCAGGGAGAAACCCAGAAAAACTGGACTGCCAGGATGAATGTAGAATGTGAGAGTTGACTAACATGTCTAGAGAAACGAGCTGGATGTCAGGCTTTTGAAACTGGTGTGTCTGACCTGATGGTTCCAATCTTCTTGTTTCAGCATCCCAAACAGAGCTGATGCTCATGACTACACTGGAGCCCGGCATCTACAATGTCATCCTGAGAGTTTATGATCAGAACACCAAGATTAATGCAACCGTGTCCTCGGTGGCATCTTGGCTCTGCTGTGTATGTATTTCCATTCATGCTTTTAAACTGATTTGCATTTTATTTCACTTTACGTGTGAAATGAGTCACAGAAGCTCATCCTTCACCTGTACAAAAACAGTGAGCCTCACAAACTAATGTTATAAGCAGATCATGGATTTTAAGGGCAAGTCACCTGTTGTTGGAAGTGAAGGTTATGCAAAGATGATGTAATCATAGATGAACTGATTCCATTGAATAATCATCATGTTTCTATCGCAGTGCTCATCCTGCTCATCGTGTTCGTGAATAGGAAAAGCCACTGACTCTATTGAAGTGACCGTGTGGGACTGCAAGGCAAATTAAAAGAAGAAAAATTCATGAGTGGCTTCCTAACATACGCATGTTATATTCCATTACGATCACTTTGAAACTTTGTTTTGCTTTTGTTATTTGATGTTGGTTTGTTACACCTCTAGAATATTACTAATAAAAATAAATACAAAAAGTCTAAAGACATAATTCTGTATGGGTGAAAACTGTAATAGACAAGTTTTATAAGAATCAACATCATCAGCATCTATGACCACTTCTGTCGCTCATTTTCATGGGGACTTTTATACTGTACTCTATATTTAAATATATTTAAACGGTACATATTCCTCATAAACGGGTTAAATATATGAACTATTTGATGTTCATTAAAGAGCCATCACTTCTTCATTTGTTACTATCACTTCAGGTTTGTGCATTTTATTTCACTAAGCTCCTACAAAGGTTGTTGTCTCTCAAAAACCGTGTCCTTTGTCACACTCATTACGTTTGTTTATCCTTTTTTTTTAAATAGAAAAGTTGTTTATAGACTTATATTTGTCTGAAATTTAGACTCTATCAACAAGGCTTTAGTCAAATGTAAACAGGAGTGTTTAATACATCGGAACAAATACATTCTCTGAGCATTTGTATGTCACGTCCATAACGCTGGAATTGCCCAGCTAATCCTCACTACATAATAATAATAAATAATGCATTTTATTTCATGGCGCCTTTCAGAATACCCAAGGTCCCCTCACAAGCAATATACAGGTCACTGCATAAAACAAAACAAACAACGAACAAACAGCATATACATGTACAGTGCCAATAAGTCTCAATAAAACATGTAATAAAAAAGCCTGTATAAAAAGATATGTCTTAAGACGCGTTATAAAAGTCAGCAAGCACTCACTTTTGCGAACATTAAGAGGAAGAGAGTTCCATAGGATAGGATGTTCTAGAGAAAGAACGAGCTGCAGAATTCTGAACCAACTGAAGCTTATTGTCAGGTCTGTCCTGCCTGTCTCGAGTTCTCACTGGGCAGAGTCATGACATTACCACGTCTTTTAGGTTTTGTTATGTGTGAAGACACGGGGCTTTTGCTGTTAATTGGCGCCACATGTCTTCCTGTTATGTCTCTCAGCCCTGCCCTCCTGTCTCCCGTAATCTTCTAGTTAGGGTTTCATTCCCATCACCTGCTCTGTTATTCACTCTCGTTTCATTCTTATCACCTGTTGCCACTCTCCCCATGTAAATACTCTTCGTTAGTGTCTCCCTTTATATAGCCCCAGTTTCCCTCTGTTCAGTGTCGGTGCATTGTCTAATGTATGTTTATCATTACTGTTAACTGTTGGATAGTTTGTTCTCATTCTATTTTCCCCTTTAAATGCTTCTTCGCGTACTTGGAGTACCCGTGTTCCTGTTTCAGTTTGTAGACATATTATTTCATTTTTCTGAGACCCTTGTTTTGTTCCCCTCGTGGCAAGTGTTTGTTTGCTTGTTTTGGTGCATGTTTTCCCCATTGTGGGTTTTTCATTTAATAAAGATTTTTACGTTAACCCTTCGTCTGCCTGCATATGGGTTCTGTCCAAACCATTTTGTGACACTTATACAGAAATTTTGAGGAAATACCTGTCAGAAAAGCATTACAGTATATAGTCTATGCGTGAAGTGACAAGTGCGTGGATAAGAACTGCAGTATTACTATTTGAGAGAAAGGGATGGAGACGGTTGATTTTGCGCAAATAGAAGTATGCAATTTGCGTGATATTATTAATTTGTGCTTTAAAGGATAGTGTGCCATCCATTATGACACCCAAACTTTTAACCTCAGAGGAAGCACAAATTTCAATATTGTCAATGTATAAAGAAAAAACTGTTTGATTTAGACACAACAGATTGTGTGTCAACAAGCAGAGCCTCAGTTTTATTGCCATCAAGAAGTTTGCTGAAAGCCAAACTTTAATTTCAGCCAAACATCTTGACAAAGATGGCGAAGGAAAAGATCCGGTGTGTCTGGCAGACAGGTAAAGTTGGGTATCATCCACATAACATAATATTTCCTTAGAATATTACCAAGAGGGAGCATATAGATAATGAAAAGAAAATTAAATGGATCACCCCCTGGTTTCTTAAGTATGGGTGTAATAATAGGAGATTTAAGAGATGGAGATACAAAACCAGAAGCAAGTGAAGCATGAACAATTTAAGTATTCAACGGCAAAAGGGCTGGGAAACACGTTTTCACTAAAGGAGTTTGTAGAGGATCTAATTGACAAATTTTACCCATCAAACCCACAATCTCTGAAGTAGCTGGTAGTGTATTCAAAGGTGCAAATTCATCTCAAATCATGTTCAGTCCATCATCGTAATATAACACAGGGTTATTGTGTCATGTATTATTGTCTTGTATGTCACATTTTGTTAAATTGCACCTGTTTTCACTTCTGTGTCAATGATGTGAGATCAAAAGGTTCATTGGATATACAGTATGCAGTATATTGCTGTGTATTATTGGACCACAAGATGTCAGTATTTATCTTTCTCAACTAAAGACAATCTAGCAACTCGATTCCTAAAAACTAATGTAAATCATGCTCAGAAACTGTTGCAGCTCGATCTTACATCAACGTTTGTGGTCAGTCAGATTAAGTTCAATTTAATCAGACTAGTTTTAGTTGATCAAAATTGTATCCCTGATAAAACTCATCCAGACATCAACAGATCATCAGTTCTGAGACAAAAGCCCATACATCTTTACTCTTATAATATACTACTGTTAATATAAGCATTAATAAAATGTCTAGGCCACGTATACTCAGTTTCTCCTGAAGATATTCAATGAACCGTCCTCACATTTCATATTACTTTTGTAAATTATGAAACATTGCAAATTTCGAACTTATTTACAATAAATATTATTTAATGACAACTGATTATTTTGGCCATTTACACATCTGAATAAGCCACGCCCTCCATCAGCCCACAGAAACTCTTTTAGTTCCCTTCAGAACAGCAGCTGTATGCGCTTAACATTAACAGAAGAATCAGACACATTTTACTGCATCTCAAGACAATGATCATCGTGCGACTTGGATTCATTATTTTCCTTTTACAGGTAAGATTTTATATTTCATAACAGGGAATGTTCCAAAACATCATAATGATATATCGGCAAAGTTCAAAAGAATAGTTTTTACACTATTTGGACTTCTGTTATTATTATCTTAAATGACAGTGTTTAAATGTCCGTATTCGTGACACCATAGAGTGCTGCAAATGTGTTTACAAGTTAAATGCTGCTTTAAATGTTTAAATAAATCATTTTTGACATTTTGTTAAGAGCAGATCAATATTTCTCTATCATTTCAATATTTCTGCTTCTGATGTGAAATCTTCTGATCTGGTTGTGAAGTTCTCATCAGGACTAAAGAGAGCAAAGAGAGGTTGGATTATTCCACCTTTCAATGAACCTGAGAACAGCAGAGGTCCTTTCCCAATAAAGCTTTCTCAGGTACGTGAACATCATCAGACTGACTTTTGTTATTAAAACCGGGTTTATGTTACTGAGTTTGTGTGTTTCTGTCATTAGATCAAGTCAGATTATGCTTCAGAAACTACGATGACATACCGTATCACAGGTGAAGGGGCAGATCTGCCACCGGTGGGCCTTTTCAAATGTGATAAAAACACAGGGACTATTTCAGTGACACAGCCACTCGACAGAGAGAAAAAAGCCTTCTATAATGTAAGTTATTTTAACTTTATACTTTATTCATAATCAGATTAAAAATCTAATACACCAGAAACTAAAACAGCTCAAATGAATGAAAAGGCTTTAGATTTCTTTAAGAAATCATCTTGTGAATGTTTGCCGGAAGTCTTCTCAGATTTCTGACACTTGAGATGTTTGTGTCTTCAGCTCACAGCTTATGCTGCTGGAGAAGGAATAAAAGAGAAGCCAATAGTAATCATCATCAATGTGATTGACCAGAATGACAATAAGCCCGTGTTTACTCAGAATCCTTTCAATGGACAAGTTCCTGAAGCTGCTCTAAACGGTAACGTTGGTGTTCATTATACCAACATTTGACTTGATGATGTGGGAAATGGAGCTCATGTGTGTAAAACTTCAGCTTCAACATCTCCATCTTATCTCTAAAGATCATGAGTTCATGATGGTCACAGCCACTGATGCAGATGATCCAAATACTGACAACGGTGATGTCAGATACAAGATTGTCGGCCAAACTCCACCACTTCCAAACCCAAATATGTTTGATATCAACACCGTAACTGGAGGGATTCGTGTCATTGCTACCGGGCTGGACAGAGAGGTGAGAAATACATTGATGTGACATTTGATGACTGAATCTTAAAGTGCTGTTGATGAAAGAGAAACTCACATGTGAACATCTTCTCTTTCAGAAACACCGCACATATACTTTATTAATTCAGGCTGCGGATATGAAAGGAGAAGGTGGAGCAACGACCGGCACGGCTGTTATCACAGTCACTGACAGCAATGATAACCCACCAGAGTTTGATCAAGCCACGGTAATGTGCATTCATCTGAATCTGATTTATACACGCATGTGTTCTAGTACAGTTTACAGCTGAAGCTACAGGACGAGTAGGTTATCTTACCTTTAGGTCTTTAATGTTTTTAGCATGAAGTATCTGTCCCAGAGAATCAAGTTGGTGCTGTAGTGGTCAAGCTCACAGTTACTGATGGAGATGAAGTCGGATCACCCGCCTGGTCAACAAAATATAAGATTATAAGTGGTGATAAAGGAGGATTTTTCAATGTCAGTACTGGACCCAGTCAGCTGGAGGGAATCATCACCACTGTGAAGGTACAGAATGATGTTCATAATGTTGAGGAAACAATCATTTGTGGTGATAAACCATAACTTGCTGTTCTTGTCCATACAGCCACTGGATTATGAAAAGACCAAGCAGTACATTCTGTCTGTGATTGTTGAGAACGATGATCCGTCCGTCCTCTCTTTGCCCACATCCACTGCCACAGTCACTGTTAATGTGGAGGAGGTGAATGAACCTCCCTCTGTCACTGAAAGAGAAATACAGATGTGTAATCGTGAAGCGCCTCCTGCTATCCTCTCCATCACGGATAAAGACGGGCCGCCTCACGCCGGTCCATTTCGTGTCGACACTCAGGGTGAAACACAGAAAAACTGGACTGCCAGGATGAATGTAGAATGTGAGAGTTGACTAACATGTCTAGAGAAATGAGCTGGATGTCAGGCTTTTGAAACTGGTGTGTCTGACCTGACGGTTTCCATCTTCTTGTTTCAGCATCCCAAACAGAGCTGATGCTCAGGACTACACTGGAGCCCGGCATCTACAATGTCATCCTGAGAGTTTATGATCAGAACACCAAGATTAATGCAACCGTGTCCTCGGTGGCATCTTGGCTCTGCTGTGTATGTATTTCCATTCATGCTTTTAAACTGATTTGCATTTTATTTCACTTTACGTGTGAAATGAGTCACAGAAGCTCATCCTTCACCTGTACAAAAACAGTGAGCCTCACAAACTAATGTTATAAGCAGATCATGGATTTTAAGGGCAAGTCACCTGTTGTTGGAATTGAAGGTTGTGCAAAGATGATGTAATCATAGATGAACTGATTCCATTGAATAATCATCATGTTTCTATCGCAGTGCTCATCCTGCTCATCGTGTTCGTGAATAGGAAAAGCCACTGACTCTATTGAAGTGACCGTGTGGGACTGCAAGGCAAATTAAAAGAAAAAGAAGAAAAATTCATGACTGGCTTCCTAACATACGCATGTTATATTCCATTACGATCACTTTGAAACTTTGTTTTGCTTTTGTTATTTGATGTTGGTTTGTTACACCTCTAGAATATTACTAATAAAAATAAATACAAAAAGTCTAAAGACATAATTCTGTATGGGTGAAAACTGTAATAGACAAGTTTTATAAGAATCAACATCATCAGCATCTATGACCACTTCTGTCGCTCATTTTCATGGGGACTTTTATACTGTACTCTATATTTAAATATATTTAAACGGTACATATTCCTCATAAACGGGTTAAATATATGAACTATTTGATGTTCATTAAAGAGCCATCACTTCTTCATTTGTTTGGTATTATCACTTCAGGTTTGTGCATTTTATTTCACTAAGCTCCTACAAAGGTTGTTGTCTCTCAAAAACCGTGTCCTTTGTCACACTCATTACGTTTGTTTATCCTTTTTTTTAAATAGAAAAGTTGTTTATAGACTTATATTTGTCTGAAATTTAGACTCTATCAACAAGGCTTTAGTCAAATATAAACAAGAGTGTTCAATACATTTGTAACAAATACATTCTCTGAGCATTTGTATGTCACGTCCATAACGCTGGAATTGCCCAGCTAATCCTCACTACATAATAATAATAAATAATGCATTTTATTTCATGGCGCCTTTCAGAATACCCAAGGTCCCCTCACAAGCAATATACAGGTCACTGCATAAAACAAAAGAAACAACGAACCAACAGCATATACATGTACAGTGCCAATAAGTCTCAATAAAACATGTAATAAAAAAGCCTGTATAAAAAGATATGTCTTAAGACGCGTTATAAAAGTCAGCAAGCACTCACTTTTGCGAACATTAAGAGGAAGAGAGTTCCATAGGCGGGGGGCAGCATAACTAAAAGATCTAGCACCCCTGGTGGTAAGTCGAATCTGAGGTACCACAAGAGAAATTGAAGAAGAAGATCTGAGTGCACGTGAAGGAGTGTAAACACCAAGAAGGTGAGTAAGGTATTGTGGTGGTACAAGATTATGAAGTGCCTTATAAGTGAGTAGCAAGATTTTAAATTCAACTCTATACTTTACTGGAAGCCAGTGCAACTGCTGGAGAACAACTAGAGAAATGTGGTTTGTATAGGATGTTCTAGAGAAAGAACGAGCTGCAGAATTCTGAACCAACTGAAGCTTATTGTCAGGTCTGTCCGGCCTGTCTCGAGTTCTCACTGGGCAGAGTCATGACATTACCACGTCTTTTAGGTTTTGTTATGTGTGAAGACACGGGGCTTTTGCTGTTAATTGGCGCCACATGTCTTCCTGTTATGTCTCTCAGCCCTGCCCTCCTGTCTCCCGTAATCTTCTAGTTAGGGTTTCCTTCCCATGACCTGCTCTGTTATTCACTCTCGTTTCATTCTTATCACCTGTTGCCACTCTCCCCATGTAAATACTCTTCGTTAGTGTCTCCCTTTATATAGCCCCAGTTTCCCTCTGTTCAGTGTCGGTGCATTGTCTAATGTATGTTTATCATTACTGTTAACTGTTGGATAGTTTGTTCTCATTCTATTTTCCCCTTTAAATGCTTCTTCGCGTACTTGGAGTACCCGTGTTCCTGTTTCAGTTTGTAGACATATTATTTCATTTTTCTGAGACCCTTGTTTTGTTCCCCTCGTGGCAAGTGTTTGTTTGCTTGTTTGGTGCATGTTTTCCCCATTGTGGGTTTTTCATTTAATAAAGATTTTTACGTTAACCCTTCGTCTGCCTGCATATGGGTTCTGTCCAAACCATTTTGTGACACTTATACAGAAATTTTGAGGAAATACCTGTCAGAAAAGCATTACAGTATATAGTCTATGCGTGAAGTGACAAGTGCGTGGATAAGAACTGCAGTATTACTATTTGAGAGAAAGGTATGGAGACGGTTGATTTTGCGCAAATAGAAGTATGCAATTTGCGTGATATTATTAATTTGTGCTTTAAAGGATAGTGTGCCATCCATTATGATACCCAAACTTTTAACCTCAGAGGAAGCACAAATTTCAATATTGTCAATGTATAAAGAAAAAACTGTTTGATTTAGACACAACAGATTGTGTGTCAACAAGCAGAGCCTCAGTTTTATTGCCATCAAGAAGTTTGCTGAAAGCCAAACTTTAATTTCAGCCAAACAGCTTGACAAAGATGGCGAAGGAAAAGATCCGGTGTGTCTGGCAGACAGGTAAAGTTGGGTATCATCCACATAATATTTCCTTAGAATATTACCAAGAGGGAGCATATAGATAATGAAAAGAAAATTAACTGGATCACCCCCCGGTTTCTTAAGTATGGGTGTAATAATAGGAGATTTAAGAGATGGAGATACAAAACCAGAAGCAAGTGAAGCATGAACAATTTAAGTAATCAACGGCAAAAGGGCTGGGAAACACGTTTTCACAAAAGGAGTTTGTAGAGGATCTAATTGACAAATTTTACCCATCAAACCCACAATCTCTGAAGTAGCTGGTAGTGTATTCATAGGTGCAAATTCATCTCAAATCATGTTCAGTCCATCATCGTAATATAACACAGGGTTATTGTGTCATGTATTATTGTCTTGTATGTCACATTTTGTTAAATTGCACCTGTTTTCACTTCTGTGTCAATGATGTGAGATCAAAAGGTTCATTGGATATACAGTATGCAGTATATTGCTGTGTATTATTGGACCACAAGATGTCAGTATTTATCTTTCTCAACTAAAGACAATCTAGCAACTCGATTCCTAAAAACTAATGTAAATCAGGTTCAGAAACTGTTGCAGCTCGATCTTACATCAACGTTTGTGGTCAGTCAGATTAAGTTCAATTTAATCAGACTAGTTTTAGTTGATCAAAATTGAATCCCTGATAAAACTCATCCAGATGTCAACAGATCATCAGTTCTGAGACAAAAGCCCATACATCTTTACTCTTATAATATACTACTGTTAATATCAGCATTAATAAAATGTCTAGGCCACTTATACTCAGTTTCTCCTGAAGATATTTAATGAACCGTCCTCACATTTCATATTACTTTTGTAAATTATGAAACATTGCAAATTTCGAACTTATTTACAATAAATATTATTTAAAGACAACTGATTATTTTGGCCATTTACACATCTGAATAAGCCACGCCCTCCATCAGCCCACAGAAACTCTTTAAGTTCCCTTCAGAACAGCAGCTGTATGCGCTTAACATTAACAGAAGAATCAGACACATTTTACTGCATCTCAAGACAATGATCATCGTGCGACTTGGATTCATTATTTTCCTTTTACAGGTAAGATTTTATATTTCATAACAGGGAATGTTCCAAAACCTCATAATGATATATCGGCAAAGTTCAAAAGAATAGTTTTTACACTATTTGGACTTCGGTTATTATTATCTTAAATGACAGTGTTTAAATGTCCGTATTCGTGACACCATAGAGTGCTGCAAATGTGTTTACAAGTTAAATGCTGCTTTAAATGTTTAAATAAATCTTTTTTGACATTTTGTTAAGAGCAGATCAATATTTCTCTATCATTTCAATATTTCTGCTTCTGATGTGAAATCTTCTGATCTGGTTGTGAAGTTCTCATCAGGACTAAAGAGAGCAAAGAGAGGTTGGGTTATTCCACCTTTCAATGAACCTGAGAACAGCAGAGGTCCTTTCCCAATAAAGCTTTCTCAGGTACGTGAACATCATCAGACTGACTTTTGTTATTAAAACCGGGTTTGTGTTACTGAGTTTGTGTGTTTCTGTCATTAGATCAAGTCAGATTATGCTGCAGAAACTACGATGACATACCGTATCACAGGTGAAGGGGCAGATCTGCCACCGGTGGGCCTTTTCAAATGTGATAAAAACACAGGGACAATTTCAGTGACACAGCCACTCGACAGAGAGAGAAAAGCCTTCTATAATGTAAGTTATTTTAACTTTATACTTTATTCATAATCAGATTAAAAATCTAATACACCAGAAATGAAAACAGCTCAAATGAATGAAAAGGCTTTAGATTTCTTTAAGAAATCATCTTGTGAATGCCGGAAGTCTTCTCAGATATCTGACACTTGAGATGTTTGTGTCTTCAGCTCACAGTTTATGCTGTTGGAGAAGGAGGAATAAGAGAGAAGCCAATGGAAATCATCATCAATGTGATTGACCAGAATGACAATAAGCCCGAGTTTACTCAGAATCCTTTCAATGGACAAGTTCCTGAAGCTGCTCTAAACGGTAACGTTGGTGTTCATTTTACCAACATTTGACTTGATGATGTAGGAAATGGAGCTCATGTGTGTAAAACTTCAGCTTCAACATCTCCATCTTATCTCTAAAGATCATGAGTTCATGATGGTCACAGCCACTGATGCAGATGATCCAAATACTGACAACGGTGATGTCAGATACAAGATTGTCGGCCAAACTCCACCACTTCCAAACCCAAATATGTTTGATATCAACACCGTAACTGGAAGGATTCGTGTCATTAGTAAAGGCCTGGATAGAGAGGTGAGAAATACATTGATGTGACATTTGATGACTGAATCTTAAAGTGCTGTTGATGAAAGAGAAACTCACATGTGAACATCTTCTCTTTCAGAAACACCGCACATATACTTTATTAATTCAGGCTGCGGATATGAAAGGAGAAGGTGGAGCAACGACCGGCACGGCTATTATCACGGTCACTGACGGCAATGATAACGCACCGGAGTTTGATCAAGCCACGGTAATGTGCATTCATCTCAATCTGATTTATACACGCATGTGTTCTAGTACAGTATACAGCTGAAGCTACAGGACGAGTAGGTTATCTTACCTTTAGGTCTTTAATGTTTTTAGCATGAAGTATTTGTCCCAGAGAATCAAGTTGGTGCTGTAGTGGTCAAGCTCACAGTTACTGATGGAGATGAAGTCGGATCACCAGCCTGGTCAACAAAATATAAGATTATAAGTGGTGATAAAGGAGGATTTTTCAATGTCAGTACTGGACCCAGTCAGCTGGAGGGAATCATCACCACTGTGAAGGTACAGAATGATGTTCATAATGTTGAGGAAACAATCATTTGTGGTGATAAACCATAACTTGCTGTTCTTGTCCATACAGCCACTGGATTATGAAAAGACCAAGCAGTACATTCTGTCTGTGATTGTTGAGAACGATGATCCGTCCGTCCTCTCTTTGCCCACATCCACTGCCACAGTCACTGTTAATGTGGAGGAGGTGAATGAACCTCCCTCTGTCACTGAAAGAGAAATACAGATGTGTAATAGTGAAGCGCCTCCTGCTATCCTCTCCATCACGGATAAAGACGGTTCGCCTCACGCCGGTCCATTTCGTGTCGACACTCAGGGTGAAACACAGAAAAACTGGACTGCCAGGATGAATGTAGAATGTGAGAGTTCACTAACATGTCTAGAGAAATGAGCTGGATGTCAGGCTTTTGAAACTGGTGTGTCTGAACTGACGGTTTCAATCTTCTTGTTTCAGCATCCCAAACAGAGCTGATGCTCAGGACTACACTGGAGCCCGGCATCTACAATGTCATCCTGAGAGTTTATGATCAGAACACCAAGATTAATGCAACCGTGTCCTCGGTGGCATCTTGGCTCTGCTGTGTATGTATTTCCATTCATGCTTTTAAACTGATTTGCATTTTATTTCACTTTACGTGTGAAATGAGTAACAGAAGCTCATCCTTCACCTGTACAAAAACAGTGAGCCTCACAAACTAATGTTATCAGCAGATCATGGATTTTAAGGGCAAGTCACCTGTTGTTGGAATTGAAGGTTATGCAAAGATGATGTAATCATAGATGAACTGATTCCATTGAATAATCATCATGTTTCTATCGCAGTGCTCATCCTGCTCATCGTGTTCGTGAATAGGAAAAGCCACTGACTCTATTGAAGTGACCGTGTGGGACTGCAAGGCAAATTAAAAGAAAAAGAAGAAAAATTCATGACTGGCTTCCTAACATACGCATGTTATATTCCATTACGATCACTTTGAAACTTTGTTTTGCTTTTGTTATTTGATGTTGGTTTGTTACACCTCTAGAATATTACTAATAAAAATAAATACAAAAAGTCTAAAGACATAAGCTCTTTCTGTATGGGTGAAAACTGTAATAGACAAGTTTTATAAGAATCAACATCATCAGCATCTATGACCACTTCTGTCGCTCATTTTCATGGGGACTTTTATACTGTACTCTATATTTAAATATATTTAAACGGTACATATTCCTCATAAACGGGTTAAATATATGAACTATTTGATGTTCATTAAAGAGCCATCACTTCTTCATTTGTTTGGTATTATCACTTCAGGTTTGTGCATTTTATTTCACTAAGCTCCTACAAAGGTTGTTGTCTCTCAAAAACCGTGTCCTTTGTCACACTCATTACGTTTGTTTATCCTTTTTTTTAAATAGAAAAGTTGTTTATAGACTTATATTTGTCTGAAATTTAGACTCTATCAACAAGGCTTTAGTCAAATATAAACAAGATTGTTCAATACATTTGTAACAAATACATTCTCTGAGCATTTGTATGTCACGTCCATAACGCTGGAATTGCCCAGCTAATCCTCACTACATAATAATAATAAATAATGCATTTTATTTCATGGCGCCTTTCAGAATACCCAAGGTCCCCTCACAAGCAATATACAGGTCACTGCATAAAACAAAAGAAACAACGAACCAACAGCATATACATGTACAGTGCCAATAAGTCTCAATAAAACATGTAATAAAAAAGCCTGTATAAAAAGATATGTCTTAAGACGCGTTATAAAAGTCAGCAAGCACTCACTTTTGCGAACATTAAGAGGAAGAGAGTTCCATAGGCGGGGGGCAGCATAACTAAAAGATCTAGCACCCCTGGTGGTAAGTCGAATCTGAGGTACCACAAGAGAAATTGAAGAAGAAGATCTGAGTGCACGTGAAGGAGTGTAAACACCAAGAAGGTGAGTAAGGTATTGTGGTGGTACAAGATTATGAAGTGCCTTATAAGTGAGTAGCAAGATTTTAAATTCAACTCTATACTTTACTGGAAGCCAGTGCAACTGCTGGAGAACAACTAGAGAAATGTGGTTTGTATAGGATGTTCTAGAGAAAGAACGAGCTGCAGAATTCTGAACCAACTGAAGCTTATTGTCAGGTCTGTCCGGCCTGTCTCAAGTTCTCTAGCTCACTGGGCAGAGTCATGACATTACCACGTCTTTTAGGTTTTGTTATGTGTGAAGACACGTGGCTTTTGCTGTTAATTGGCGCCACATGTCTTCCTGTTATGTTTCTCAGCCCTGCCCTCCTGTCTCCCGTTATCTTCTAGTTAGGGTTTCATTCCCATTACCTGCTCTGTTATTCACTCTCGTTTCATTCTTATCACCTGTTGCCACTCTCCCCATGTAAATACTCCTCGTTAATGTCTCCCTTTATATAGCCCCAGTTTCCCTCTGTTCAGTGTCGGTGCATTGTCTAATGTATGTTTATCATTACTGTTAACTGTTGGATAGTTTGTGCTCATGGTATTTTCCCCTTTAAATGCTTCTTCGCATACTTGGAGTACCCGTGTTCCTGTTTCAGTTTGTAGACATATTATTTCATTTTTCTGAGACCCTTGTTTTGTTCCCCTCGTGGCAAGTGTTTGTTTGCTTGTTTTGGTGCATGGTTTCCCCATTGTGGGCTTTTCATTTAATAAAGTTTTTACGTTAACCCTTCGTCTGCCTGCATATGGGTTCTATCCAAACCATTTTGTGACACTTATACAGAAATTTTGAGGAAATACCTGTCAGAAAAGCATTACAGTATATAGTCTATGCATGAAGTGACAAGTGCGTGGATAAGAACTGCAGTATTACTATTTGAGAGAAAGGGATGGAGACGGTTGATTTTGCGCAAATAGAAGTATGCAATTTGCGTGATATTATTAATTTGTGCTTTAAAGGATAGTGTGCCATCCATTATGACACCCAGACTTTTAACCTCAGAGGAAGCACAAATTTCAATATTGTCAATGTATAAAGAAAAAACAGTTTGATTTAGACACAACAGATTGTGTGTCAACAAGCAGAGCCTCAGTTTTATTGCCATCAAGAAGTTTGCTGAAAGCCAAACTTTAATTTCAGCCAAACAGCTTGACAAAGATGGCGAAGGAAAAGATTCGGTGTGTCTGGCAGACAGGTAAAGTTGGGTATCATCCACATAATATTTCCTTAGAATATTACCAAGAGGGAGCATATAGATAATGAAAAGAAAATTAAATGGATCACCCCCCGGTTTCTTAAGTATGGGTGTAATAATAGGAGATTTAAGAGATGGAGATACAAAACCAGAAGCAAGTGAAGCATGAACAATTTAAGTAATCAACGGCAAAAGGGCTGGGAAACACGTTTTCACTAAAGGAGTTTGTAGAGGATCTAATTGACAAATTTTACCCATCAAACCCACAATCTCTGAAGTAGCTGGTAGTGTATTCAAAGGTGCAAATTCATCTCAAATCATGTTCAGTCCATCATCGTAATATAACACAGGGTTATTGTGTCATGTATTATTGTCTTGTATGTCACATTTTGTTAAATTGCACCTGTTTTCACTTCTGTGTCAATGATGTGAGATCAAAAGGTTCATTGGATATACAGTATGCAGTATATTGCTGTGTATTATTGGACCACAAGATGTCAGTATTTATCTTTCTCAACTAAAGACAATCTAGCAACTCGATTCCTAAAAACTAATGTTAATCAGGTTCAGAAACTGTTGCAGCTCGATCTTACATCAACGTTTGTGGTCAGTCAGATTAAGTTCAATTTAATCAGACTAGTTTTAGTTGATCAAAATTGAATCCCTGATAAAACTCATCCAGATGTCAACAGATCATCAGTTCTGAGACAAAAGCCCATACATCTTTACTCTTATAATATACTACTGTTAATATCAGCATTAATAAAATGTCTAGGCCACGTATACTCAGTTTCTCCTGAAGATATTTAATGAACCGTCCTCACATTTCATATTACTTTTGTAAATTATGAAAAATAGCAAATTTCTAACTTATTTACAGTAAATATTATTTAAAGACAACTGATTATTTTGGCCATTTACACATCTGAATAAGCCACGCCCTCCATCAGCCCACATAAACTCTTTTAGTTCCCTTCAGAACAGCAGCTGTATGCGCTTAACATTAACAGAAGAATCAGACACATTTTACTGCATCTCAAGACAATGATCATCGTGCGACTTGGATTCATTATTTTCCTTTTACAGGTAAGATTTTATATTTCATAACAAGGAATGTTCCAAAACCTCATAATGATATATCGGCAAAGTTCAAAAGAATAGTTTTTACACTATTTGGACTTCGGTTATTATTATCTTAAATGACAGTGTTTAAATGTCCGTATTCGTGACACCATAGAGTGCTGCAAATGTGTTTACAAGTTAAATGCTGCTTTAAATGTTTAAATAAATCTTTTTTGACATTTTGTTAAGAGCAGATCAATATTTCTCTATCATTTCAATATTGCTGCTTCTCATGTGAAATCTTCTGATCTGGTTGTGAAGTTCTCATCAGGACTAAAGAGAGCAAAGAGAGGTTGGGTTATTCCACCTTTCAATGAACCTGAGAACAGCAGAGGTCCTTTCCCAATAAAGCTTGCTGAGGTACGTGAACATCATCAGACTGACTTTTGTTATTAAAACCGGGTTTGTGTTACTGAGTTTGTGTGTTTCTGTCATTAGATCAAGTCAGATTATGCTTCAGAAACTGCGATGACATACCGTATCACAGGTGAAGGGGCAGATCTGCCACCGGTGGGCCTTTTCAAATGTGATAAAAACACAGGGACTATTTCAGTGACACAGCCACTCGACAGAGAGAGAAAAGCCTTCTATGCTGTAAGTTATTTTAACTTTATACTTTATCCATAATCAGATTAAAAATCTAATACACCAGAAATGAAAACAGCTCAAATGAATGAAAAGGCTTTAGATATCTTTAAGAAATCATCTTGTGAATGTTTGCCGGAAGTCTTCTCAGATTTCTGACACTTGAGATGTTTGTGTCTTCAGCTCACAGCTTATGCTGCTGGAGAAGGAATAAAAGAGAAGCCAATAGAATTCATCATCAATGTGATTGACCAGAATGACAATAAGCCCGAGTTTACTCAGAATCCTTTCAATGGACAAGTTCCTGAAGCTGCTCTTAACGGTAACGTTGGTGTTCATTATACCAACATTTGACTTGATGATGTGGGAAATGGAGCTCATGTGTGTAAAACTTTAGCTTCAACATCTCCATCTTATCTCTAAAGATCATGAGTTCATGATGGTCACAGCCACTGATGCAGATGATCCAAATACTGACAACGGTGATGTCAGATACAAGATTGTCGGCCAAACTCCACCACTTCCAAACCCAAATATGTTTGATATCAACACTGTGACTGGAGGGATTCGTGTCATTGCTACCGGGCTGGACAGAGAGGTGAGAAATACATTGATGTGACATTTGATGACTGAATCTTAAAGTGCTGTCGATGAAAGAGAAACTCACATGTGAACATCTTCTCTTTCAGAAACACCGCACATATACTTTATTAATTCAGGCTGCGGATATGAAAGGAGAAGGTGGAGCAACGACCGGCACGGCTGTTATCACGGTCACTGACAGCAATGATAACGCACCGGAGTTTGATCAAGCCACGGTAATGTGCATTCATCTGAATCTGATTTATACACGCATGTGTTCTAGTACAGTTTACAGCTGAAGCTATAGGACGAGTAGGTTATCTTACCTTTAGGTCTTTAATGTTTTTAGCATGAAGTATCTGTCCCAGAGAATCAAGTTGGTGTTGTAGTGGTCAAGCTCATAGTTACTGATGGAGATGAAGTCGGATCACCCGCCTGGTCAACAAAATATAAGATTATAAATGGTGATAAAGGAGGATTTTTCAATGTCAGTACTGGACCCAGTCAGCTGGAGGGAATCATCACCACTGTGAAGGTACAGAATGATGTTCATAATGTTGAGGAAACAATCATTTGTGGTGATAAACCATAACTTACTGTTCTTGTCCATACAGCCACTGGATTATGAAAAGACCAAGCAGTACATTCTGTCTGTGATTGTTGAGAACGATGATCCGTTCGTCCTCTCTTTGCCCACATCCACTGCCACAGTCACTGTTAATGTGGAGGATGTGAATGACAACCCTCCCTCTGTCACTGAAAGAGAAATACAGATGTGTAATAGTGAAGCGCCTCCTGCTATCCTCTCCATCACGGATAAAGACGGTTCGCCTCACGCTGGTCCATTTCGTGTCGACACTCAGGGAGAAACCCAGAAAAACTGGACTGCCAGGATGAATGTAGAATGTGAGAGTTGACTAACATGTCTAGAGAAATGAGCTGGATGTCAGGCTTTTGAAACTGGTGTGTCTGACCTGATGGTTTCAATCTTATTGTTTCAGTAACCCAAATAGAGCTGATGCTCAGGACTACACTGGAGCCCGGCATCTACAATGTCATCCTGAGAGTTTATGATCAGGGCGACATGTTTCAGGACAACACGATTAAAGCGACCGTGTGTGACTGCAAGGGTGATGATGTTGTATGCGATGGTAGAGTAGCAGCAGCAGGATTACCGCTGTCTGGAGTTCTCGGAATCCTCGGTGGCATCTTGGCTCTGCTGTGTATGTATTTCCATTCATGCTTTTAAACTGATTTGCATTTTATTTCACTTTACGTGCGAAATGAGTCACAGAAGCTCATCCTTCACCTGTACAAAAACAGTGAGCCTCACAAACTAATGTTATCAGCAGATCATGGATTTTAAGGGCAAGTCACCTGTTGTTGGAATTGAAGGTTGTGCAAAGATGATGTAATCATAGATGAACTGATTCCATTGAATAATCATCATGTTTCTATCGCAGTGCTCATCCTGCTCATCGTGTTCGTGAATAGGAAAAGCCACTGACTCTATTGAAGTGACCGTGTGGGACTGCAAGGCAAATTAAAATTAAAAGAAGAAAAATTCATGACTGGCTTCCTAACATACGCATGTTATATTCCATTACGATCACTTTGAAACTTTGTTTTGCTTTTGTTATTTGATGTTGGTTTGTTACACCTCTAGAATATTACTAATAAAAATAAATACAAAAAGTCTAAAGACATAAGCTCTTTCTGTATGGGTGAAAACTGTAATAGACAAGTTTTATAAGAATCAACATCATGTCATGAACTGCTCCGAGACTTGGAGGTGAGATCCAAATGCAGCTTTATTGGTGGGTAATCCAGAGCCGTAATCCAAATAACAGGCAGGGGTTGAAGGATTTTTATTGTGTTTTTTATTGTGGTTTAAACGTGCCTTTACAAAATATAACCAAGTGTGTGAGCCAAGAGTTGGGGATGCTTTTGAGAGGCTTTTTCCATAGGAAATGGGTATGTGTGTGTGTTAAAATCAGATTACGCACAGAGCGTGTTGGAATGTGGGGTGTGGGGGTCTCGTGTAAATGTGTTACAGATGGTGATTTGAAAAACAAGGCAGTGAGCTGGTTGGCTGGAGACCAGACAAAGAAGAGAAAAGCTGATTGGACCCCAGCTGAAGAAGAGGCACCCCAAGAAATATTATAAATATGCTTTGAAATTGTTTTTCTGGGTCGGTCGGGCCGTTGTAAAGATATCAGTTCTTTTTGTAAGACTGAGTCTAAGGCAGCCCACCCACCCATCGGCTGGTGTACACAGCTGATGTATTTTTGTTTTAAGATTCTGATCAATAAACTTCAACGTTTTCTTAACTGGCCTCCTCTCCAATTTTGAACGCGCAGAACATTGCTTAAATGTTCATCAGGGTCACACACAGGTAGGCAGTTCAAACAAGGAAACAAACAAAACAGGCAGGGACCAGAGGCAAAAGCATAAACTGTGAACAAGGCACGAAATCCAAAACCAAATGACAACAAACCAGGGAAACGCTCAGAAATGCAGTGATAACAAAACTTCGCAGTGTGTGAATGAGTGAACAAGGTATAAATAGACTGAGATTAATGGGGTGATGAGACACAGGTGAATGCAATCAGTGATGATGAGTCCGGGAAGTGCGTTATGGGAGATGTAGTTTTGTGAGTGAATGATAACTTTGATGTGGAGTGCCCTCTGGTGGTTTTCAAGGGCACTCCAGCTGGTGACCGTTACACATCATCAGCATCTATGACCACTTCTGTCAATCGGATTCTTATGACTATCGCTCATTTTCATGGGGACTTTTATACTGTACTCTATATTTAAATATATTTAAACGGTACATATTCCTCATAAACGGGTTAAATATATGAACTATTTGACGTTCATTAAAGAGCCATCACTTCTTCATTTGTTTGGTACTATCACTTCAGGTTTGTGCATTTTATTTCACTAAGCTCCTACAAAGGTTGTTGTCTCTCAAAAAACGTGTCCTTTGTCACACTCATTACGTTTGTTTATCCTTTTTTTTAAATAGAAAAGTTGTTTATAGACTTATATTTGTCTGAAATTTAGACTCTATCAACAAGGCTTTAGTCAAATATAAACAAGAGTGTTCAATACATTCGTAACAAATACATTCTCTGAGCATTTGTATGTCACGTCCATAACGCTGGAATTGCCCAGCTAATCCTCACTACATATTAATAATAAATAATGCATTTTATTTCATGGCGCCTTTCAGAATACCCAAGGTCCCCTCACAAGCAATATACAGGTCACTGCATAAAACAAAAGAAACAACGAACCAACAGCATATACATGTACAGTGCCAATAAGTCTCAATAAAACATGTAATAAAAAAGCCTGTATAAAAAGATATGTCTTAAGACGCGTTATAAAAGTCAGCAAGCACTCACTTTTGCGAACATTAAGAGGAAGAGAGTTCCATAGGATAGGATGTTCTAGAGAAAGAACGAGCTGCAGAATTCTGAACCAACTGAAGCTTATTGTCAGGTCTGTCCTGCCTGTCTCGAGTTCTCACTGGGCAGAGTCATGACATTACCACGTCTTTTAGGTTTTGTTATGTGTGAAGACACGGGAATTTTGCTGTTACTTGGCGCCACATGTCTTCCTGTTATGTCTCTCAGCCCTGCCATCCTGTCTCCCGTAATCTTCTAGTTAGGGTTTCCTTCCCATGACCTGCTCTGTTATTCACTCTCGTTTCATTCTTATCACCTGTTGCAACTCTCCCCATGTAAATACTCTTCGTTAGTGTCTCCCTTTATATAGCCCCAGTTTCCCTCTGTTCAGTGTCGGTGCATTGTCTAATGTATGTTTATCATTACTGTTAACTGTTGGATAGTTTGTTCTCATTCTATTTTCCCCTTTAAATGCTTCTTCGCGTACTTGGAGTACCCGTGTTCCTGTTTCAGTTTGTAGACATATTATTTCATTTTTCTGAGACCCTTGTTTTGTCCCCCCCGTGGCAAGTGTTTGTTTGCTTGTTTTGGTGCATGTTTTCCCCATTGTGGGTTTTTCATTTAATAAAGATTTTTACGTTAACCCTTCGTCTGACTGCATCTGGGTTCTATCCAAACCATTTTGTGACACTTATACAGAAATTTTGAGGAAATACCTGTCAGAAAAGCATTACAGTATATAGTCTATGCGTGAAGTGACAAGTGCGTGGATAAGAACTGCAGTATTACTATTTGAGAGAAAGGGATGGAGACGGTTGATTTTGCGCAAATAGAAGTATGCAATTTGCGTGATATTATTAATTTGTGCTTTAAAGGATAGTGTGCCATCCATTATGACACCCAAACTTTTAACCTCAGAGGAAGCACAAATTTCAATATTGTCAATGTATAAAGAAAAAACAGTTTGATTTAGACACAAGTTACAACAGATTGTGTGTCAACAAGCAGAGCCTCAGTTTTATTGCCATCAAGAAGTTTGCTGAAAGCCAAACTTTAATTTCAGCCAAACAGCTTGACAAAGATGGCGAAGGAAAAGATCCGGTGTGTCTGGCAGACAGGTAAAGTTGGGTATCATCCACATAATATTTCCTTAGAATATTACCAAGAGGGAGCATATAGATAATGAAAAGAAAATTAAATGGATCACCCCCCGGTTTCTTAAGTATGGGTGTAATAATAGGAGATTTAAGAGATGGAGATACAAAACCAGAAGCAAGTGAAGCATGAACAATTTAAGTAATCAACGGCAAAAGGGCTGGGAAACACGTTTTCACTAAAGGAGTTTGTAGAGGATCTAATTGACAAATTTTACCCATCAAACCCACAATCTCTGAAGTAGCTGGTAGTGTATTCATAGGTGCAAATTCATCTCAAATCATGTTCAGTCCATCATCGTAATATAACACAGGGTTATTGTGTCATGTATTATTGTCTTGTATGTCACATTTTGTTAAATTGCACCTGTTTTCACTTCTGTGTCAATGATGTGAGATCAAAAGGTTCATTGGATATACAGTATGCAGTATATTGCTGTGTATTATTGGACCACAAGATGTCAGTATTTATCTTTCTCAACTAAAGACAATCTAGCAACTCGATTCCTAAAAACTAATGTTAATCAAGTTCAGAAACTGTTGCAGCTCGATCTTACATCAACGTTTGTGGTCAGTCAGATTAAGTTCAATTTAATCAGACTAGTTTTAGTTGATCAAAATTGTATCCCTGATAAAACTCATCCAGACATCAACAGATCATCAGTTCTGAGACAAAAGCCCATACATCTTTACTCTTATAATATACTACTGTTAATATCAGCATTAATAAAATGTCTAGGCCACTTATACTCAGTTTCTCCTGAAGATATTTAATGAACCGTCCTCACATTTCATATTACTTTTGTAAATTATGAAACATTGCAAATTTCGAACTTATTTACAGTAAATATTATTTAAAGACAACTGATTTTTTTGGCCATTTACACATCTGAATAAGCCACGCCCTCCATCAGCCCACAGAAACTCTTTTAGTTCCCTTCAGAACAGCAGCTGTATGCGCTTAACATTAACAGAAGAATCAGACACATTTTACTGCATCTCAAGACAATGATCATCGTGCGACTTGGATTCATTATTTTCCTTTTACAGGTAAGATTTTATATTTCATAACAGGGAATGTTCCAAAACATCATAATGATATATCGGCAAAGTTCAAAAGAATAGTTTTTACACTATTTGGACTTCTGTTATTATTATCTTAAATGACAGTGTTTAAATGTCCGTATTCGTGACACCATAGAGTGCTGCAAATGTGTTTACAAGTTAAATGCTGCTTTAAATGTTTAAATAAATCTTTTTTGACATTTTGTTAAGAGCAGATCAATATTTCTCTATCATTTCAATATTGCTGCTTCTCATGTGAAATCTTCTGATCTGGTTGTGAAGTTCTCATCAGGACTAAAGGGAGCAAAGACAGGTTGGGTTATTCCACCTTTCAATGAACCTGAGAACAGCAGAGGTCCTTTCCCAATAAAGCTTTCTCAGGTACGTGAACATCATCAGACTGACTTTTGTTATTAAAACCGGGTTTGTGTTACTGAGTTTGTGTGTTTCTGTCATTAGATCAAGTCAGATTATGCTTCAGAAACTGCGATGACATACCGTATCACAGGTGAAGGGGCAGATCTGCCACCGGTGGGCCTTTTCAAATGTGATAAAAACACAGGGACTATTTCAGTGACACAGCCACTCGACAGAGAGAGAAAAGCCTTCTATGCTGTAAGTTATTTTAACTTTATACTTTATTCATAATCAGATTAAAAATCTAATACACCAGAAACAGCTCAAATGAATGAAAAGGCTTTAGATTTCTTTAAGAAATCATCTTGTGAATGTTTGCCGGAAGTCTTCTCAGATTTCTGACACTTGAGATGTTTGTGTCTTCAGCTCACAGCTTATGCTGTTGGAGAAGGAGGAATAAAAGAGAAGCCAATGGAAATCATCATCAATGTGATTGACCAGAATGACAATAAGCCCGTGTTTACTCAGAATCCTTTCAATGGACAAGTTCCTCAAGCTGCTCTAAACGGTAACGTTGGTGTTCATTTTACCAACATTTGACTTGATGATGTGGGAAATGGAGCTCATGTGTGTAAAACTTCAGCTTCAACATCTCCATCTTATCTCTAAAGATCATGAGTTCATGACGGTCACAGCCACTGATGCAGATGATCCAAATACTGACAACGGTGATGTCAGATACAAGATTGTTGGCCAAACTCCACCACTTCCAAACCCAAATATGTTTGATATCAACACTGTAACTGGAGGGATTCGTGTCATTGCTACCGGGCTGGACAGAGAGGTGAGAAATACATTGATGTGACATTTGATGACTGAATCTTAAAGTGCTGTCGATGAAAGAGAAACTCACATGGGAACATCTTCTCTTTCAGAAACACCGCACATATACTTTATTAATTCAGGCTGCGGATATGAAAGGAGAAGGTGGAGCAACGACCGGCACGGCTGTTATCACGGTCACTGACAGCAATGATAACCCACCAGAGTTTGATCAAGCCACGGTAATGTGCATTCATCTGAATCTGATTTATACACGCATGTGTTCTAGTACAGTTTACAGCTGAAGCTATAGGACGAGTAGGTTATCTTACCTTTAGGTCTTTAATGTTTTTAGCATGAAGTATCTGTCCCAGAGAATCAAGTTGGTGCTGTAGTGGTCAAGCTCACAGTTACTGATGGAGATGAAGTCGGATCACCAGCCTGGTCAACAAAATATAAGATTATAAATGGTGATAAAGGAGGATTTTTCAATGTCAGTACTGGACCCAGTCAGCTGGAGGGAATCATCACCACTGTGAAGGTACAGAATGATGTTCATAATGTTGAGGAAACAATCATTTGTGGTGATAAACCATAACTTGCTGTTCTTGTCCATACAGCCACTGGATTATGAAAAGACCAAGCAGTACATTCTGGCTGTGATCGTTGAGAACGATGATCCGTTCGTCCTCTCTTTGGCCACATCCACTGCCACAGTCACTGTTAATGTGGAGGATGTGAATGAACCTCCGGAATTCAAACCAAAAGAAAACCTCATTTACAAACCTGAAGATCTGCCTGTTGATGCTGAAGTGATTACTTATACAGCCGTCGATCCAGACACTGCAAGAGAACAGACGTTAACGTAAGAAGTCTGTTTCATATGAATTTGTAGTCTTGTACAGCCGACATTGAACGTTTGCAGGTCTTAATCTGCTTATTTCCCCACCTTCCAGGTATAGAATCGGCAATGACCCCGCCGGTTGGTTTAATATTGTGAAGGAAACTGGAGTGATCAAAGTCAAGAAGCTAATGGACAGAGAATCTCCTTTGGTCATAGATGGAAAATACAAAGCTCTGTTTCTGGCTGTTAATAATGATGGTAAGTTGGCTTTCTTTTGTTTGAGGGCTTGATGTGGATACTGTTGTTTCTTTACTTATAAGTTTGTTCTTGTGTTCAGAGAAAGCACCAGCGACTGGCACAGGAACTCTGATCGTCCAGCTGGAGGATGTGAATGACAACCCTCCCTCTGTCACTGAAAGAGAAATACAGATGTGTAATCGTGAAGCGCCTCCTGCTATCCTCTCCATCACGGATAAAGACGGTTCGCCTCACGCCGGTCCATTTCGTGTCGACACTCAGGGAGAAACCCAGAAAAACTGGACTGCCAGGATGAATGTAGAATGTGAGAGTTCACTAACATGTCTAGAGAAATGAGCTGGATGTCAGGCTTTTGAAACTGGTGTGTCTGACCTGACGGTTTCAATCTTCTTGTTTCAGCATCCCAAATAGAGCTGATGCTCAGGACTACACTGGAGCCCGGCATCTACAATGTCATCCTGAGAGTTTATGATCAGGGCGACATGTTTCAGGACAACACGATTAAAGCGACCGTGTGTGACTGCAAGGGTCAAGATGTTGTATACATTTCTGTATGCTATCAGGGACTAGCAGCAGGATTACCGCTGTCTGGAGTTCTCGGAATCCTCGGTGGCATCTTGGCTCTGCTGTGTATGTATTTCCATTCATGCTTTTAAACTGATTTGCATTTTATTTCACTTTATGTGTGAAATGAGTCACAGAAGCTCATCCTTCACCTCTACAAAAACAGTGAGCCTCACAAACTAATGTTATCAGCAGATCATGGATTTTAAGGGCAAGTCACCTGTTGTTGGAATTGAAGGTTATGCAAAGATGATATAATCATAGATGAACTGATTCCATTGAATAATCATCATGTTTCTATCGCAGTGCTCATCCTGCTCATCGTGTTCGTGAATAGGAAAAGCCACTGACTCTATTGAAGTGACCGTGTGGGACTGCAAGGCAAATTAAAAGAAAAAGAAGAAAAATTTATGAATGGCTTCCTAACATACGCATGTTATATTCCATTACGATCACTTTGAAACTTTGTTTTGCTTTTGTTATTTGATGTTGGTTTGTTAAAAACGCACATATTTCATTTTCAGAGTTTGTAGCATTGAATAATCTATATATTCCATAACTCTCTGTATGGAAGCTTTTGACCTCTACATGCATTATTGTTTGTACCTATGTATCATAGTATTTTTGAAAGGGAACTTCTTGAAATTGGTTTTGCATTACTTCTTCTATATTTCTAAAAAGTGTAAAGACATTACCACTTCCTAAAAATATGTGATAAGAATCAACATCATCAGCATCTATAAACACTTCCTTCAAACAGATTCTCATGACTCCCACTAAGCAATTGTACCGAACATTTATACAAAAAAAAATTATGATGTCCAAACACATTCTTATTTTAGTTTCATGTTGGAATTTCAATGAATCTCCCTGTTGATACATGCACATACAAATAAAGTTATATTATCTTTGACCACTTGATGTCAGTGTTTTTCTGTCTCAACAGATGACAGACTGGTCAACTCAAGTTTCCTAAAACTAAAAAAGATTTATAAATTATTCACAATGAATTATATATTTCGTTTTTGCATGGATATCTTTCAAATATGTGCCCGGTTGCACCAACATGGTCTCCAATAACTGTTAAGCACAACACGTCATTATGAGTTTTTATCAGTCTATGAAAAACCCCACACCCCAAAACAACAAATATTTGTCTTCATAGATTCTGCATGCAGGTTCAGTGATTCAGAAATAAAGCAAATGGTTGCTTTCAGACTCATTCCAATTTGAAAACATGCGTGTTAAAACATGAAGTGCAGTGAAACTGTTTGCCACCGTTTGCACTTTCTTGCGGTGTGCAACTTCTGTGTTTGATCACATTTACATTTCTCTTACCACTGAGCTACAGGAAACCATCACTTGATGACATACATTTTTTTCTCAATTTTGTCATATAGCAGAGAGTATTTTTCAAGCGGAGGACTCTCTGCCGGAGTGTAAATGCTGTAATGAGATCAGTCCGTCGGCAGGGCTCGAGGACCCTCCTCCAACAATGACACTCCATTGTTCAACCTGCCTGAGCTTGAAAAACCTGTTTATGGAAGAATGATAACACACCTCACACAGTATCTGCTCTCAGTTTCCGTCAACACCGTCTTTTACTACAAGCTGCTTCTGTAAACAGTCCTTAAGACACTAATAGAGCTCATAAAAAATTCAATTCCCACCATAAAATACATTTCCATCTCCCTGCCACACTGTGAGCGTTTTTGCTGTAGTCATGCAGCTCGTATCCAGTAACTTACTGTAGATTTATATTTATCTAATTTATTGGCAACAGTTCGTTCAAAGATAAATGAATATTAAACATTAACAAGTCTTTATCTTTACAGAAAAATGATAAAAACAGCATTCTGGGAATCAGAAATCCAAGGTTTTGCATGAGGCTGTTATTTTTTCAAGTTTTTTCCTGTAAGGTTAATGTTTAATGGTCATTTATTTTTGAACAAACTGTTGCCAGTATATGACATTAAGTTAATGGCAAACTATGGCAAAAGTTAATGGCAAACTGCTGCCAGTAATACTGTAGTTTCTACAACATTTTTACAGTGCATATTCCTTAAAACACCCCTTACAAAAATAGGTATATTTGAAGTATAGTAATATTCAAGCATATTATCAATTTAAGTATATGAATGTACTAGTAGTACACTTGTAAGTGTTCTATTTCAGTTCTACCTGGACCTATACTGACCCATTTTTTTCAGTTTATGAAAGCATACTTTTAACTATATATTTAAGTGTAACACTGTTGTAAACTTTTAAGCACACTCCTAGTTACCCGATTTTGTGTTTGCAACTACAAGTGAATTAATCTATTAATAGTTCATTGGTTTCTTTTAGCATATTCTGTAGTGCTTGAAAGTACACCTTGAAGTAAAAGACTATTTTAGTAACTTTAATTTAAAACCCATATAACATTAAGTGACAAAAGTTGTGTTTTGCCATCTGTAAGGGTGTTGTACACTTTATACCATATGCACACTAAACAGTGTAAATATTTTAGCTGTTTCTTCATTTTTGAACCTTTTGTTATAAAATATCAAATTAATGGAAACCATTTTATACTGTTGTTTTAACAGAGAAAAGCCAGTTTCTTAAAAACATCATCCATCAGGACGTGACATCATTTTTTATATAAATACTTATTAGCATCATATTTCTTTATCATGTTTTCGTATCAATATATTTATGATGTGATGTTTTGTGGCATCTGCTTGCTTGTGTGATAAAATGACAAAAAATGCTCAATAACAACAAAATATGTTTGAATTAATAACATATAGGCTTCAAGTTTATGACCGCTCGCCTAACTTTAGCCATCTGGCTGGTTTTCTTGCCATTGTGTAAACATCAAAAGTTCACTTTAATACAGTTGTATGTGTGCTTGATCAAAGCATATTTATGGCTCTGCTATATTTTATAATGGTAAATCCTCCTTACATTAGAACAGAGGCATATTCATGTAAGTAAAATGTACTTAGGGATGACTCAGGTAGGTTATTCGTTTACATGTGGATGAGGTCAGCGCCTGAAATTGACAAAGCAACACACATTGTGTATTAGCAATTTCAGTTTACTGTATTGAGGAGTTAAATAAGGAGGTTAAGGGTGTGGTGGGAATGTTCGGATCAAAGTCACGCTCCGCCTAAGGACCTCCCCCATAAGACTGCTGTTGTCTGAGTAGAGCTGAAGTTATGTGTAATCTACAACGGGTTTATCACGGAGAGCCCATACTTAGAATAAATGCTCAGTGTCACTGGAATAATAATGGAAATCATCACATCGCACACCGGCATAATTGAAATGCTTAAAGTGAAAGTGTGCCCAAATTGATCATTGACTCACCCTCTTGTCATTTCTAACCTTTATGACTTTCTTATGCAGAACACAAAAGAAGATCTTTTGAAGAAAGTTGGCGACCGAACAGCACTTTGATATTACGGACACAAAGCCAATAGTGAATGGGGTCCAGTTAACAACATTTTTCAAAATATCTTCTTTTGTGAAGGTCATACAGTTGTGATATCGCTTTAATGCGTCTTATCTTTACTAATCAACTTTATATTTAAAGTGTTTTAATATCAATAAGGTGTCAAAGTTAATCAAAGTTATCTTAATGCAATGCAGGGGCATTTTCATATTTTTGCTATGATATACAGAATATGATATATATTTATCAATGTGTCATATGATGTATTATTGAGCTTTTTCTATATCGTTGTGTTTGGTGTAGCAAGCAGATCCCAGAACAAACCTGTTTGTGTGTACATATATGCAAATAACAAATGTGAGAATCAAACTTTGTCTGTGAAATCCAAATCTAACTATGAGATTAAGAGCATCAAAGTTTGATTCTGATGGTTCATCCAAAAATGAAAATTCTGTCATCACTTTATTTACGCACGTGTAATTTCATACCTGTAGTTTATTTGTGAACACAAAGAAAAATATTTGGAAGAATTTTAGTACTTTTCAGTTCCTGGGTATCATTGACTACCATAGTAGGAAGAATTAAATGGTTGTCAAAGGTGCCGAGAACTCTTTGTTTTCCTAAATCTAAATGTAAATAAATGTATAAAAAAATACAATATTTTGTTTCCTATGTTAGTGGACGATGTCTCAGAATTGATTCCTAACATTCTTCCAAATATCTTTATCCGTGTTCATTTGAACAAATACATTTATACAGGTTTGAAACAACCTGAGGGTGAGTAAATGAAGACGGATTTTGGATGAACTATCCCTTTAATCATTAATATTATTAGGATTTCAATCGTTGGCCTTACTAAGTCAATGATGAAGATATCATATTTTGTATGATTTTATATAGAAAACAGTAAACCGCAACAAAAACGATCAGCCGGGCTTTCACAGTCTTGACAACAGAATACTAAAAACTGCTTTTGAATCAAAAACTGGTGAGCTGTCTGATATGTTTACGTCATAGATACTGTAGAGCCGCCGTCTATAATGTGTACAGTTCATGTCTGCCAGCTTGCCGTGTGACATCACATCCATTTCCAGTAAAACCTGATGCGTTAATAATCTTAATCTGAACTTCTCAACTACTTCCTTATTTGCGAACAACTCTGTCACTCAAACGGTCTGGAAGAGTTCAGCAGTTTTGACCGAGGGGGAGGGATTTTCCTTTAAAGAGATATTAAGGATTCAACAACAAGCCTCCAGCTATCGGGCTTGTGGTGGCTCGGCAGGAGATGGGAGGAGATGCTTTTCTAACTAACAAAAGCTCCGGCGCAACACAAGACCGGTCTTGTCCCGTGGCTGCGAAACCAAGGTGCTATCACACAATTCAGCGTTGCGGCCGCTTCCCAAATTCGAGACCACAAACATGACACCCCCAGCAAATATGATACCGAAAGTTCTGCAAGCATAAACATTTCATGGAGGCTAAAAGCCCTTCTGAGATAATGGTGAGCTTTTAAGGCCGCTGGCTGTGTCTGGTCAATCATAGCCATCTGAAGGAAGCGTCCATATTGACAATGTTTCTTAACGCTCATACCCCATTACCATGTAAGCAACATGTTGTGCATTACACTGGTTAAAAGCTCTTGTAATAGCACGCAGTCGCCTTCATAATTATTTGTCCAGGAAATATCGATTGGTGTGAAGCAGTCTGGGTATTGAGGCAGTGCACTTTGAAGTCGATGAGTGGCTTTGCTACAGCCTAATGCGGAACTGGTTTCTCCAAGTCGAGATAAGCCACCATCCCCCATGTTTTTCTACAACGCCTCGCCCAACTTTAAGCACTCAACAAACATCTCCAAACCTGTTTGTTAAAACCACATAAGAGAAACGCCACTATCCATCATGAAAGCATACACTGTAGGTTCTACTATTTTCTGGAAAATGGCATCCCGCTGACAACGGTTAAACTGATTATACTTGCAAATTCTGCTTTTGAGGTTTGAAATAATGAATCCAATTTAGAAGATTGAGAAGTGATATGTTTGATCTTTCTGACGGAGTACTGGAGTAAAGTGAGCGTTTGAACAGGTTTATACGGCAGGCGGAGTATCTAGTGTCTTTTTAAGCAACAGCATTTCTTTCTGACTAATAATTAACTCGGACCTCCATTACTGACCTTGTGCACATGGGCGTGTGCTGCATTTACCCGTGTAATGATTTCACACTGGAACATTTATTCTAGCAGCCAAATTCAACAAATACATCAGCAAACGCATTGATTTAGCTTTAAATTAAATGCATATTTGGCATTTTTTCTGCTATTTTCTGCAGGACTTTAGTAAAGGTTGGTCTGAATCCAAATGAATCTGAATTTTCGTAGTGCTTTGCTCCTCGTTTTTATTTAATGACCGCACACATTCCAGCTGGCGAAGACTTCAAAACGTGATGTTATCAAGTGTGATTTGAGAGCACTTTAATGGAAGCAAAGAATGAAGGAGTTTATATGTCAAAGGTCACAAACTTTCTTACATTTAATTGGTGACCTAGAAATACAACAGTGTTAAATATAAAAAATGGATTAAAATCCTAAAATGTTCATTCAAACGTGTCACATTGCATGTGGTATTACAACAGTCGAGTGTATATATTTTCCTAAGAATGTCTTTCATCATTGCCTCACCCTCATGTTTCTTTCTTCTGGAGAACATTTTATAGACACATCCTTAACTACAAGATTATTCACAAAAGAAAGTCAAAAACAGGTTTTGAACCATATGATGGCGAGAAAATGTTCTGTAAATGTGTCCTATGGTGTGACATAAACATTAGGGAAACATCTAACAATTAAAGGGATACTTCACCCAGAAATGAAACTTCTGTCATCATTTACTCATCTTCGAGTTGTTCCAAATCTGTATAAATTTCCTTGTTCTGATGAACAAATAAGATATTTGGAAGAACGCTTATAACCAGACAGATTTTGACCCCTGTTGACTACCATAGTATAGGACAAAGGAGGTAAAAAGTGCCCAATAACTGTTTGCTGTCCACCGCTCTTCAAAGTGTCTTCTTTTGTGTTCAACAGAATGAAAAAATAATAAAGTAATATTCCTACTATGGTAGTCAATGGAGGGCAAGATCTGTTATAAGCATTCTTCCAAATATCTTTCTCTATGTTCATCATAACAAATATAATTTCATTTCTGGGTATCTCTCTAAGCTTAATCTCTGTTATGCTTTTTATATTTTATATTGTAAATAATAGAAACTATTTTATATCATTAACAGTTTGTTTTCAATTTTTTTGCTATATCAAACTATATGACTCATGTACGGTACATTTGTCAACTACCCATTTCCTTACTGTACTATTTTGCTTACAAGATTAGCGTGTTTGTATTAAGACTGAACACAGTCAAAACAGGCATCAATACGTATGTCTATATACAGACTCAATGTCACAGCCAGACAATGAGTTGGCATACAGAGCTCAATGCGATGACAAGAGGTACACATATTAAAACCAAGGCTCATCTGAAGACACACACACAGAAATGCCTGTAGCTCGGTCTGGGAACGGTATGCAGGCCTTGGTCACATTCTGCTCAGAGAATTTAATGTTTTCTCCAGCAAAATTTGTCCTCTGGGACTTATCTGCAGGCTCAGATAAGCCGACACCAAACAAATGATTAACTAAATGTTTTCTGTCTTCTTTCCCGGGTGACTGGATCAACTTGAAGCCTTCCTTTTTATTTTCACAATCGGGCACTGTGTGTTTTTATTTTAACAAACTTTAGCCTACTGACTTTTGATACTTATGTGAGATCTGGCATAGCTTGATCAGATTCTATCTTGGAGAATAACTATGTGGCTAATGCATTAACACTGAGTCCAACCAAATTTCAACAATGTAGACTTTCACTTAAAGACACATGCATTTTTCTCGTGTTTAATTCTACCTCAGAATGTACTAGTGAATGGGTTATGTGCCTTGAGGTTGCGCATTGCATGATGCTTAAATGCCATGTTTCGTAATAAAACCGGGATCATTGCTGCAATAGGAAAAAATGTATGTGTCACATCTTACACTGTCTTCAAACTATACAGTCACGCAAAGCTATGTCATGAGAATAATAGTTCTGTAACTACAAAGACAAAAATTAGGAAGACACATCAAAGCCAACTAAATGGAAGCAAAGAAAATGGAAGCTAAATGGTTCTCAACTTCTCCACAGATGAGGAACACAATGTGTTCTTTTGTACGGGTTGTGGTATACTAAAGGTCAGCATTATAACATTCATTTTCTGGAGTTCTGAGAGAAGAATCAAATGCTTACAGTTTGGTGAACTAACAGTGCATGTCAAAAGACGAACGGATCAAGAACATTCATTCTGCTTCAAAATTAAAGAACCTTCGTCGTTATATTAACTTGATTTACAATAATCATCTCGTCCGACAGCCGAGACAAACAATGTCAATGTATGTCGTCACAAAACGCTCAAAACCTTTTTGTCCGTAGATATTCGAGCCGAAACAAAATACCAGTGGCATTTTATCAATGGTGTTGCGATCACGTTGAAAACTCATGATCAGACTCGGCCTGTGAACAGTTAAGCTGCGTGTGTCTTCTGCAGCCTGAGGCATCCCATGCAGAACAGTCCAACGAAAGTTTTTTTTTTGCTATTCTCTTGCCCACAATTATGTGTGTGTTCTGTTGGACGCATATTAACCTAAATTAATTTATTGACCAAACTGCATGGAGGTCACCGATACAAGTGTTGCGTGGGTGGGCTATTTCACTAGTAACGTGGGGGAAGTTGCCCGATGACTAAAAGTCATAAGTGTTTTATTCTTAAGTAACAAACGAGAGTCACATTAAGAAATTCAAGCTGGAAGATGAGAAATGCAATTGACTGAAAACCAACCTAAAATATCTTCGACCAAACAACACACTTGAATAAAACTGTGAATGTAAATCAAATGAAAACCAAACTGCTATTCTAAGCATTTGTAGTGTTTAGATTTAACCGTGAAGTTTGTTAGTGTTTATAAATCCATCAGTACTCAAAATCCATTACAGCAGCAGAGACAGTCAGGCAGTGTTGTGCGTGCGTGCGTGCGTGCGTAGGGGTGGGAGGAATGAAAGACGTTATTCACTACGGCAATATGACCGTACAGCTGTTGCACAAACTGTCTGTTAAAGACTCGAGTGGACTCATAGAGGTCATTCACTGTCTCGTCCGTGTCGCTGAAAACACACTTTACGCGCTGTTCGCTAAACTACACCCGTCTCTGTACCTGCGCGACGCGGAGGCCACGCGTGACCATATTTGGAGTTGACAATTACCGGATGGGCGAGGTCACCTGGCTGCGTCAGATCCGAAACTACCTGCAGCGGATCATTTCCTCAAACTGCAGTTCGTGGCGAGACGTTTGAATAGAGCTGCAGCGAAGACCTTTACACACCCGGATAAAACGCGTTGGGATTTGTATTTCCAGGCTCTTGGTCGTATCGAATGGAGCACGTGAGAATCGTACGATTGGGATTTATTGTTTTTCTCTGTCAGGTAAGATTTGCCCGCCCGCCCAGCGTCGAGTCGCGCTCCGGAGAACGAAAGTATTCGCTTTGTTCGTTAAGTTAATTCGTGTATTTGTACTTTCTTGTTTAATAAGGTGCTTTCGTGCGGGTTCGCCGAGGAGTCGCCATGCACACCTGGCTTTGGGTCGGAATTATTTGTATTTCAAGTGCACCGAGAACACCTTCACAGGGGGAAACGACTAGGAAAAGGTGAGGCGGTCACAATTCATTTTTTTTTGTAAGATCTGTTCGTTTATGTGATGTTTAAACTATTTATGTTACTTGTATAACTTGTAAAGTAACTTGTATATGATCAATTTGTCACGTTTGAAGAGTTTTCTGTCGGTCGCGGTTACGTTTGTACTCACCTCAGCCATTTTCGATCCTCGCGCTAGCTCCGAAGTTCAAACTCGTAACCGTCGTACGTCATTCGATTTTTTTGTTTATTCTTTAATTCTTTAATTAATTAATTAATTAATTCGCGATTTGAGTTTTGAGGTAAGGTGCTTGTCAAGGGAAGACCAAATCTAAATTGCTAAATCGATCTCGTTCTGGTCGAAATAAGATCATCCTAAAATAAATGTAGAAGACGCACGACTCTTGTTTTGGTTTTTACAGCTGTTTTAAAATGTTAATGTTTGGTTAATTCGGATGTATACGCCCATATTGCTCATGGTTTCTGTGGGTGTGGAATGAAAACCGTCTGTATCGCCTCAAAAGGGATTTTTCAATTATGTTTGAGACGTTTAAAATGTGACTTTCATACCTAACTTGGTGTTTTTCTCTCTTCCTTTGATCCGTGGGCACGTATTGTGTGCAAAAGTGTGTTTTCTTTTGTCTGTGTAATGCATTGACTCATCTTGGACAAGACTTGTCATGAAGAAATACTGTGCAATAATGCAGGTGCTTTCCAAGTGCACAGTTTCACTTATCACGGTCAATGATGGGAGTTTAATTGACCCAGATTTTTATTTCATTCATTGTTTTACATTAACATTTAGGCATTTGGCAGACGCTTTTATCCAAAGCATTATCCTATACATTTATACATAGGTATCTGCAATCCCCTGGGATCCAACCCACAACCTTGCGTTGTTAACACAATGCTCTTACCAATGAGCTACAGGAAAGTTTTAAGCGTAGTTATTGTATATAATGATATTCACTCATGTAGAATGAAGAAGTTTGCCATAAGTGGCCTTATGTGCTGATACGGTGCCAAATGATTAATACATTTACATGACCCAGATTAAAAGGGCTCAGAGGCACAAAGGATGTCAAATGTAGTTCTTTTTAATTTAGATTTGGTCAAAACTGTACTAGTGGACATCATGGTTCAAGAACCAGTGCTGTCATTTTTATATTTTGGATTCCACTTGATCTATAGTTTTTCCCAGCACACCGTGCGCCCTGCTTAATGTCCTACTAATAGTCTTTTTTTTTTGTAAGGGTTGATCGGTTAACCACTTCCTCTGCACAGACCGCTAATGGTGGTTGTTGCGATACACGTTAAACCAGTGTCTATACACGTTTACTGTCTTCATCAGTCATGCTCATCATTCTATAGCAGAGGACCGTTGTTGGTTGAGAGCTACACCGCAAGCAAAACAAACCAGAACATTGCAAATTGAATCCGAAGCGGGCTCTAGCAACTTCAGTCAAACTAAAGTAGTCTGAAGAATGCCGAACATTGTATTTAGCTTCCTTTCATCGGATGTGTGGTTTAAGGCATTCGTTGTTAAGTCAGATTGGTTCACAGCAAAAACATGTTAACGTTCATGAAGTAGAGACAAGAGAACACCAGTATAGAAAGCCGTCCTAACGTTATGCTATTGTGTCTTTCTCTGGCAGTAACGTTCAATACGTGTGATGGAAGACCGAGAGCACTCTTTCAGTCCGCCGATAAACGGTTTGATGTGAACACGGAAGGAACTGTAACAATGAAGAGACAGGTCACTCTTTATGAGGGTCATAAGACGTTTGCTATACATGCTTGGGACTCCAAGGGCAATAAGCACACGGTGTACGTCAAACTTGAACGTGCTCGCCATCATGAGGATCATCATATGGATACTGTGGTGAACACAACTCCACAGGTACGTGCAGGTTTCTGTAGGGTACACGCATCCAAGCCTGACCTCTTCTGGGCATTTTGAGCTATTTAGTTTGTGTTCCTTGGTGGTTAGTGTTGGGAATCAAGAGCAAGCTCTTTTTCAGAACCGATTCCTTTTAAAAACAAATACCGGGGGTGGGTTTTCTTCTCGTTTAAGGTCTGAATTGCATGTCATGTTGACATCTAAACAAATTGGGCATTAAACGGTCGCTTTTTATTGTATCGCATCTCTGGGTGCATGCAGCAACACAAACAACAATTTAACCGGTGCAGTCCAACTAAATCCTACTTGATTTCTGTTAACCTTTTAAAATCAATCTCAAAGACTTGAAACTATTTGAACTTTTTTGGTAAAAAGGACCAAATAATGGGGAATAGTATTGTTTCAGAAGTCGTACTATAAATGGAATTGTTAATGCTTTTAAAGTAGCTCTCTAAAGCCAATTAAAATGACCATTAAAATGTTTTTTTCTCCAGATGGAATCTTCCTCTGATGATCTGGTGATTGTGAAGTTTCCAAGGTCTTCATCAGGACTAAAGAGAGCAAAGAGAGGTTGGGTTATTCCGCCTTTCAATGAACCTGAGAACAGCAGAGGTCCTTTCCCAATAAAGCTTTCTCAGGTACGTGAACATCAACAAAAGTAATTTTGTTATTAAAACCGGGTTTGTGTTACTGAGTTTGTGTGTTTCTGTCATTAGATCAAGTCAGATTATGCTGCAGAAACTGCGATGACATACCGTATCACAGGTGAAGGGGCAGATCTGCCACCGGTGGGCCTTTTCAAATGTGATAAAAACACAGGGACAATTTCAGTGACACAGCCACTCGACAGAGAGAGAAAAGCCTTCTATAATGTAAGTGGTTTTTAACCTTATTCATGATCAGGTCTGTATTTACAATACGTATTGAGAATTAACAGTTTCATCCGACGCGTGCGCCTGACCCCCAGTGAACGTTCGGTCTGTGTTTGGCTAGTGTTAATAATATAATCATTTTTATTTAATTTGTATTTTACTGTATAATAATTATTAAATAAGCAATTTGTTGAATGGGTACTGTAGTTTGGTTGCATATAAAGTAACCGTATGGTACACCGACATCTAGCGGTTGAGCTTGGTATCGCAGTCTAAATAAAAAATATTGGAGATAAGTTTAGCCAAGTAACGGTTCTTGTTTCTTATTGTTATCTTTAAATCTACAGGCGCTCTTTGTGAATGTGTACCGGAAGTTAGGTTGGGGGGGTCACAAAAGTGTGCATGCGCAGTAATGTTGGTTTGTTGTTGTCATATAGTAGCTAATTTAGCAATTTCGTAGAAAGCTTAATAATCTTAATTTAAGATCTATTCATTTTTGTGCCAAGAGTGTTTTTACGAAGCGTTTTGGCACTAAAATCAGCTCCCAAATTTGTGAATAGTAGTCAAGAGGACTAAAGTCACTAAGACTTAAGTAAAGTTGCTCCCCGCAGCTTTGTGAATAGATTTTTAAAGGAAACTTGTAAATAAGATGTATATAAAACTGCTATTTAGACAAAACTAAGGAAAAACATCAGTTTTCATTATGTACAAAGTTTCACATACAAGCGACAAAACGATCTGCATTTAAATGGATCTGGGAAAACAAATAGACGTCTTTGTCATGTAAACGAACAGCCAAAACGCATTAAAGGTTTGTGTTAATTCGGCTTGTTGCCATAGTTGGTGTCACCTGTGTCACTTGTTCACCACACCATCATTTTTATAGTAATGAATCACTTAGTCAAAGACCAAACTACGGTAGCACGGCTGCTGCCTTCAGCGTAAGCGGAACAAGAGGCTTTTCTGGCAAAGAATATACAGTAGATTATGTAAGCACTGTTATCAAGAGCCGGTTAAGATTTCATTTTTTCTTTTGTTCCAATTTTCAAAAAGATAAGTTTCTTTTTGTATTTGTTATTTATTTAAAAAACGTTTTTCATTTCGTATTCCATTCTTATTCGTTTTTATTTATTTGTGGCACAATGTGTGCCGTGATTACTCTTTTGTTAATATAGGCAACTAATGTAAATGTTTTTTAATTTTAATTTCTTATTTCTTTTTTTCTTGATGTGTTCTGTGATTATTTGTTTTGTAAGGTCTGTGTTTAAAATAAGATCGTACGTTTCTCTTGTGTGTTAAGGTTAAATGTCATCGGTACAACCGGTGCTTTTACATGTTGATTAACCGGTGGACAAATTTCATCACTGCAACATCCCTAGTGTTAATATCACATGTTTACAAATCATGTATACCACATTAAAAATACTTTAAATGTTCTTTAAGAAATCATCTTGTGAATGTTTGCCGGAAGTCTTCTCAGATTTCTGACACTTGAGATGTTTGTGTCTTCAGCTCACAGCTTATGCTGTTGGAGAAGGAGGAATAAAAGAGAAGCCAATGGAAATCATCATCAATGTGATTGACCAGAATGACAATAAGCCCGTGTTTACTCAGAATCCTTTCAATGGACAAGTTCCTGAAGCTGCTCTAAACGGTAACGTTGGTGTTCATTTTACCAACATTTGACTTGATGATGTGGGAAATGGAGCTCATGTGTGTAAAACTTTAGCTTCAACATCTCCATCTTATCTCTAAAGATCATGAGTTCATGATGGTCACAGCCACTGATGCAGATGATCCAAATACTGACAACGGTGATGTCAGATACAAGATTGTTGGCCAAACTCCACCACTTCCAAACCCAAATATGTTTGATATCAACACCGTAACTGGAGGGATTCGTGTCATTAGTAAAGGCCTGGATAGAGAGGTGAGAAATGAATTGATGTCACATTCAACAGCACTTTTAAAATGAAGTCATCAAATGAGTTCATGAAAGAGAAACTCACATGTGAACATCTTCTCTTCCAGAAACACCGCACATATACTTTATTAATTCAGGCTGCGGATATGAAAGGAGAAGGTGGAGCAACGACCGGCACGGCTATTATCACGGTCACTGACAGCAATGATAACGCACCGGAGTTTGATCAAGCCACGGTAATGTGCATTCATCTGAATCTGATTTATACACGCATGTGTTCTAGTACATGGGGTGGGAATCTCTTGGCCATGGGTCTTCAACCAGGGTCCGTGGCCCGTAGGGGTCCTCTGTGGAACTGCAAGGGGTCCGCTAATTGCAGTTTTCCTCACAGGCAACTTTTTTGTTAAAAATGTAATGTTTTGTTAATAGGTACAGAAATATTACAACCAATGTCCTCTTTAAGCTGTGCACGTGTGTACTCATGGCTCCCGCTATTGAAGTTGTTACCTGCGTGCAGACAAAAACATCCATTCAGGCATCAAAAGCGATGAATCAAGACCCCAATTTTAACCTGAGCTTTTGTTATATAAAAGGTAGTTGTATTCAAGAGAACATCCTTTAAATGTCAGAACTGAAAACGCCCTTGTTACTGAAATGAAAACTGTTATTGACACCAGGCCCAGCGAACGCCAGGTCCTTAAATGCACCTAACTATGACAAAGGTTCAACGCTGCCCCTACTATTTTTCTAGCCCCGCCCACTGGTTCACGCATGACAATACTGAAGTAACAGAAGTTGCATGAAACCAGAAAGAGTGAGCAACCAATAAACATGCTGTTAAAAATCTTAAAAATATTGTGCAGTGCCTGATTGTGAAAGAACAGTCGCAATTGATATTCAGCCGGAGTTTCAGTTGCAGAATCTGTAGTTTACAGATGATATTTAATCAATGTCGTCACGAGCCGCAGGGATTACTTTTGTATTGTTTGTATCAACTTTTTGACCTTATTTATGAAAGCTCTTTTAACTCGCATCAGTCAGGTCCTGCACTTTCTCTCTTAATAACTCTCTTAACATCTGTCCCTCACTTTATTTTCTCAAACTAAAACCCCAGACACGCAAACGCTTTGGTTCCGATGGACATGCATCCATAGGAAAGGTGCACCTCCCAGAAAACTTAAACAAATGAAGATCATTCTAGATGTTTAATTATGACTTAGAGCATTGGGATCTATCGTGTTTTTAACATTTGTAAATCAATTCAAAATTGCGACGCATCTCAGAATCAAAAAGTTTCCCCAACCCCTACTAGTATACCTTTCACAGAAAAGGCTAGGAATAATTCTCTGCCTCTACAATAAGTCTTTTTTTGTTTTTAGCATGAAGTATCTGTCCCAGAGAATCAAGTTGGTTTTGTAGTGGTCAAGCTCACAGTTACTGATGGAGATGAAGTCGGATCACCCGCCTGGTCAACAAAATATAAGATTATAAGTGGTGATAAAGGAGGATTTTTCAATGTCAGTACTGGACCCAGTCAGCTGGAGGGAATCATCACCACTGTGAAGGTACAGAATGATGTTCATAATGTTGAGGAAACAATCATTTGTGGTGATAAACCATAACTTACTGTTCTTGTCCATACAGCCACTGGATTATGAAAAGACCAAGCAGTACATTCTGGCTGTGATTGTTGAGAACGATGATCCGTTCGTCCTCTCTTTGCCCACATCCACTGCCACAGTCACTGTTAATGTGGAGGATGTGAATGAACCTCCGGAATTCAAACCAAAAGAAAACCTCATTTACAAACCTGAAGATCTGCCTGTTGATGCTGAAGTGATTACTTATACAGCCGTCGATCCAGACACTGCAAGAGCACAGACGTTAACGTAAGAAGTCTGTTTCATATGAATTTGTAGTCTTGTACAGCCGACATTGAACGTTTGCAGGTCTTAATCTGATTATTTCTGCACCTTCCAGGTATAGACTCGGCAATGATCCCGCCGGCTGGTTTAATATTGTGAAGGAAACCGGAGTGATCAAAGTCAAGAAGCAAATGGACAGAGAATCTCCTTTGGTCATAGATGGAAAATACAAAGCTCTGTTTCTGGCTGTTGATAATGATGGTAAATTGGCTTTCTTTTGTTTGAGGGCTTGATGTGGATACTGTTGTTTCTTTACTTATAAGTTTGTTCTTGTGTTCAGAGAAAGCACCAGCGACTGGCACAGGTACTCTGATCGTCCAGCTGGAGGATGTGAATGACAACCCTCCCTCTGTCACTGAAAGAGAAATAAAGATGTGTAATCGTGAAGCGCCTCCTGCTATCCTCTCCATCACGGATAAAGACGGGCCGCCTCACGCCGGTCCATTTCGTGTCGACACTCAGGGAGAAACCCAGAAAAACTGGACTGCCAGGATGAATGTAGAATGTGAGAGTTGACTAACATGTCTAGAGAAATGAGCTGGATGTCAGGCTTTTGTAACTGGTGTGTCTGACCTGACGGTTTCAATCTTCTTGTTTCAGTAACCCAAATAGAGCTGATGCTCAAGACTACACTGGAGCCCGGCATCTACAATGTCATCCTGAGAGTTTATGATCAGGGCGACATGTTTCAGGACAACACGATTAAAGCGACCGTGTGTGACTGCAAGGGTCAAGATTTTATATGCAATGAGAGACTGGCAGCAGGATTACCGCTGTCTGGAGTTCTCGGAATCCTCGGTGGCATCTTGGCTCTGCTGTGTATGTATTTCCGTTCATCACTGATATGAAGGGTAATGGCGTGCATGAGAAATGAGTAACTGCAGAAAAGGGGGGTATTTTGATTCTTGGATGCATTGGGACGCAGACATGGACTTGCCTGAATCTATTTAGAAATAAAAAAAAAAACTTTCAAATATCAACCAATGATAAGAAATTAATAGAAAGTGCAACTTATTGATAATTTGTCTGGTGTTTGTTTAAATCTAAAACAAACATATTTTACTCACTAGATTTTAGTAAGTGAACACATGGAAGCTGATGATTAAGCTAAAGATGCCAACATTACTTGCTTTACAGTAGTACAGTTCACGAGTTCGCCTCGCAGATAAGTATGGATGAGAAGGACGGATAGTATGCGACAATGTAGAGAGATTGAGGGAAAGGCGTCTTGTCTAATTTGTTGTAGGAAGCCAGCTGGGTTAGTAATCTGATTATAAGAATGGTTACAGAAAGCCAGCCGGGTTGGTTATCCGCACATGCTCCTCCCGAACTATGTTAATAAAACATAATTTAACGCGAGTAGTCAAATACAGTACAACAATAGTGCTAATTCATGTTTTTTTTGCTGGTAGCAAGTAGTAGGATAGTTTAAATGGCTTAAAAGACTTCAAATCAAAATAATTATTCTGTCACACTGCCATTATTAACTACATAACAACGATTAGCTGATTACAGCATCTTATTTTGTTAAAATACGAGATGCAAACTTTAGACTAGCTAGCGGCCCAAGCTAACTCTTAAACTGTGAGGAATGCAAATAGCAATATAATTAATGCAATTTTGGGGCTTTAGTTCAGCTATTTGTTTCTAAGTGGTATTCAAAAACACAAGTGAATTCTCAGTGGTGTAACATAACTCGTATTTCACCTCAGGTCTGCATCGCCCCGCCTTCCCTCATTCTTAAATCAGAGCGTGTACGTAAAGGGAGTGTGTTATTTTATCCAGTTAGAGGAGAAGATAAGGCACATTTTTCTTCACGGTGATTTGATGTGCACGCATTAACACTACAGTGCATTTTCACCACTGTTGTGTACCGTATTATCGAACACCGGCACATGCCTAAGTCCATCCTTTAGGGATTCTCTCGGGACCTACATTGACACGTACACAAACTTATGTTAAAATCAACAAGGGGTTGTAAGAGCAAAGCAGGTGTCATCTAATGTTGGAAAGGTTATGCAGAGTTTACGTAATCCTATTCCATATCATGTGATTAATGTTCCCTTTTCCAGTGCTGCTCCTCCTGCTCCTCTTGTTCATGAGGAAGAAGAGTGGAGGTAAAGAAGAGCCTCTTCTTCGTGAAGATGATATCAGGGACAACATCTATTATTATGATGAGGAAGGTGGTGGGGAAGATGATCAGGTGGGTGTAATTTTTTAGGGTTGTGCTTCTGTCAAATGAAGATTGCAGTCAATTTGTGTCTGCACTAATGTTGTTGACAGAGCATTTAACAAAGTGCTTTTTTTAGCGTTTATACCAATCGGTGTATTCGAACAACAGTTAATACTGTGTAGTGTTTTTTCCTGCTGTCGTTCCTTATATCAAACGCAAATTTTTCACAGGATTATGATTTGGGCGTGCTGCACAGAGGCCTGGACAACAGACCACAAATAATGAGAAACGATGAGCGACCGATTTTGGATTCTGCACCTCAGTACAGAACTCGACCCGCTAACCCTGATGAGATCGGCACATTCATCGATGATGTAAGTGATTGTTAGGTGGATGCAGGTTTAGTTCAAAGGTCCTGTTCTGAAGAGTTAAATACAATTATCATTTTTGCACCGTAGAATCTGAAGGCCGCAGATAATGACCCCACCGCACCTCCCTATGACTCCCTGCTGGTGTTTGACTATGAAGGTGGAGGCTCTGATGCCGGTTCGATTAGCTCCATCAACTCTTCCAGCTCAGGGAGCGACGCGGACTATGATTTCCTCGACCAGTGGGGCCCACGCTTCAAGAAGCTGGCGGACATGTATGGAGGTGGAGAGGATTAAAACAACTTTGAGGGCTGTTTTTGCTCTGATTGTTTCCTTTGTGCGGGAGAGGACGTGGATGTTGTGAAATGAGGGACAATTTTTATACGGTTTTCGCTTTGTCTGGTGATTGTATGTTTGATCGAAGGTACCTGTGATAATAGCACTGCGAGTCGCCAACTTTAAGGAAAATTGATTGACTTTCACAAGTGTTTACCTGTCCTCCGTAGTCTGGACAGAAACATGGCTGAATCTTTTTTTAAACAAATCTCCAACTTCAAGATATGTTCTATATTTGATCTACGGCTAATGAGATGACGTACAGCGCAGGATGTTGGTCCTTATTTTAAGCTGTCGATGCCTTGTATGTTTTGTTATGCAGTTAAATAAATGCTAAATACGTTTATTTTTACCATTTCTTTGCCATTAAAGGCTAATCCTGCTAAAACTGTACGGTACGTTTTCTCTTTTTTTAAGAACACTTATGCTATTTTGTTTTGCGAGATGAAGAAAAGTTTTTGTTTTTCTTTATACAGTTTTGCTGTAGACAAAAGGATGCTCTTTTGCATATTTTATTAAACAAGTTACATACACTGTGTTTCAGTTATTGTATCAATTCAATTCAAAGAGCCATCAAAATGCTTACAGCATAAACACGTGAAAGAGACGCTAGGTGGCGACATTCATCTAACTTACCATTTCTTTGCCTTTAGAAACTTGCAGATATCATCGTCCCCGCATTTGTGTTGCTTGGTTTGGCGCGCTGGCTGTATTTTAATAACAACAAATGCACTTAAGTTGAAATGTGGAACTGTTCCAAAAGAAAGTTTTGTCAGGATGATCATAAGCCCAATGCAAGTAAGGATTGATATTCAGTTAGTTAGCACACTCAAACTAAGTTAATGCTAAATACTTAAGTGCTGAATATGTGTATGTAACCGGATTTCCTTTTCAACATAACTTAAAGTTGTAAACATAACATTACCTTCCCAGATCTAATGCATGCTTACACCTTTACCTGCATGCACGCACAGCAAAGAAAAGAAAAGCATGAAGTGCTTTAAATGTGTTAGTTTGGATGAAGGCGTCTGCCAAATGAGTAAGTGTTTCATCCATCTTTGTTTCGAGTATACAGAAGCAAGTTTGTAAGCTTTTTAATGGCAGCTTAACAAACCATCACAAAAGAAGTCCAACCTTTTAAAATGAATCCACGCATGTCAAGAGTTTGCTCAGTTCTTTAAAATGTTCAAACATCTATATAATAATATAGTTGGGTTGTTTAAAATAGGCCTAACAGCTCAATAAAACACAATACACGTGATTGTCTTGTAAATTAACACTTATCAATCATTCTTCACATTTTTCGTTTTCATTTCTTTTCCAAACTTCTATTTGTATTAAGTTTAAGCTAAAATGGTGCAACTATTCATGAGACTGATGGTTTCTAGGACACAGGCTACTTCTTGGCGACTTGAAGACATGCCACGTGTTTATAAAAACAAAGTTATTCTATTTTCATCTCGCGCACGCACCTGTTGTGCTGCGGTATGTCGGGACGCCCCTTGCACTTGTTCCTCGCTTCTGATTGGCTCAGCGGGATGTCTAGCCTCGCACCTGACTCTTTCTTCACTTAAACACAACCTCCAAGCATCAGCTTCCAATCTCTCTGTCAAGAGATACCAGGACTGCTCAAAACAAGAGAAATCCCTGACGATGCCGAGATCTTTCCTGGTCAAAAAGCACCTTAGCAACAAGAAGCCTGACTATGGTGTGCTGCAGGACTCACACAAATACGGTGAGTTGTTTTTCAGACTTCATTGGGAATTAAATGTGAATTCAGAAGTTGGTCAAACTGTTTGTTCTGTTTGAAATATACGGCATTGTGTCTTCTGTGAAAACCTTTGTATTTGCTTGCCTTGTTTTCCACAGGCCTGTCTAAATATATCAATGTTTTACACGTTTTACTACTATCTTACTAATAGTCATCAAAATATCAAATATTGGAACGTTAACCAAATAAAAGAGTATATATGTAGGTGCATCTCAAATATTTGTAAACATATATCAATTATAAATATATATTATTAACGAGAATATATATAAACAATATTGTATTCAAATTATTTGGTTTATATGAATTTTATGTTAAAACACATTTAGGCAAGTGTCCATTGATTTGACTAGTATTTGCATTTTTAGAAGTATTAACAGTACTTATAAGTAATATTAACTAGACTATATACTTATTATACGTGATGCTTATATTTGTAAAAATATATAGGTATTTTACATATAAACAATTATATGTGTTAGTGTCCAAATATTTGACGTAAACAATAATCAAACTTCATATACATATATTCATAAACACTACGTATTTTAAGCTTTAAGTTTAAATCTATATATATATAAGGGGAAAAGTATATTTAGGTGCCACAACTGAGCCCTTAATATCTTGTGATCGTGTTCAAAGTTTGAAAAACGAGAATAGATCCTCTAAACGTGTCGAATTTAGCAGGTGCAAAATCTGTCACAAAAGAGAGGTTCATTGTTGCCCGGTGCTTTGGGATGTGAAGAGTCCTATTAGAAGAGCGGAGGACATAAGATCTTTTTTTCTTGCAATGCCCTGAAATCTACAAGTTTCTTGACCACCGTTTCATACATAGTATACAGTAATATAATCTGTTTAATGCTCTTTTTATCATCCCTCCTGTGGCCTTTCCTGGTTTAAAAGATTATTCTTTGAATTGCTTTATTAATGATTGATACTATTTAAAGTTAAAATAGATAAATGTGTTAAAAGGATTGTGTTTAAAAGTAGTAATAATAATAATACAAATTTGATAAAACAGATGCTTCAAATGACAAAAAGCTTTATATCTCGATTGTCCAAGATGACTCTTATCTCAGATAACACACAAGATTCTGCTCTTTTTGTGTTGAAAAGCGGCGCAGAACAACACAAGACTTATGAATAAATGATCAAAATGGCATTATTGGATTATAAATGCGCTTGTCAGCATGAAATGATCATAGGGAATTGTTATATGAGTTCATCAGAGGATAGATCTAAACGTCAAACCCTTTAATGCAGTGAATGCCACGATTTATACTGATAATGTTTCATACACGTCTCCACACAGAATCTTCAAGCTCCAAACTCCAAACCCTGCATCCCCATCAAACCATGTTTCCCGCCCCACACCATGTGATCTCAGCACCGATCAGCTCTCTGCGGATGAACCCTATCGATTCAGGGATGTACCTGCCTCCACAGCACCCGAGTCTGCCCATGGACGGCCCAGTTCTGGCTTTCACTTACCCCGTACCTGTGACGCCTATCGGCCTGCGAGACATGCTGCCTGTTCTCCCAACGCTAGAGTTCACAGAACCCTTCCAGCGTCCCCACGGTGACCCAGACGAAAAACTCCCTGTGTCCCAATTACAACCGGGCACCAGCGGTCAGGAGCGCAGAGATAGATGTTTGGACTGCCAGAAATCTTACTTTACCTTCTCTAGCCTGAGCAAACAGAGGAATCTACACAGTGAGTGGCAATCCCAGAAGTACTTCAGCTGTAAATACTGCGATAAAGAGTACGTGAGTCTCGGAGCGCTGAAGATGCACATCCGAACGCACACGCTGCCTTGCGTGTGTAAGCTCTGCGGAAAGGCCTTCTCCAGGCCGTGGCTGCTTCAGGGACACATTCGCACACACACGGGTATGTCCAGGGATTTTGATAGAACGTAGAGTCAACTTTATATATCCTGCTTTGAAATGAGGAAGAATAATTCTGCGTGAAATGTTTTGTCATTATCATTGCTTTATTTTTGCGGCAAAGCGTGAAATGGGATGTTTGGCGTACATGGCTCATTTTCAAACAATACCTTTACCAACCATGTTTATTTGGGTGGACTGTATATGACCACAGTTTCACTACAAATGTAGAAGATCAGGGTAAACTTGTGGTCACCAACTAGTATCAATGTTGTTTTGGTTTTATTTTCGTAAAAGCATGACAGAGATGACGGGCCAGCTCGGACATCATAACTTAATGTGCTTTCGTGCCTAAAATGTTGAAATCCAATGTTATTTGAAAAACGTAGGTAAAACTATAGAAAGATTTTAAATGTTGCCTTAGGATTAAAGTGAAATAAGTTTAAGTCGAGGCACTCACATAAAGGACTGGAAATACAAACGAACCTATAACGTTAATAGAGATAAAAAAGTAAACAAAACAAAAATGATCAAATGACAAAAGCATGAGATGTGAACAATTGCTCAACGTTAATCTGAATAAACATGAAACACAATAAAAAAGCTGTAATGCCTTACGTTCTAACTGCATCATTTCAACTTAACATTTGCATTGTAGGCTATTTTGAGGAAATGTACTGTACACAAAGTGAAAATGATAAAAACAGACCTTTTGTTTGTATTGGTTTCAGGTGAAAAGCCGTTCTCCTGTCCGCACTGCAGTCGCGCATTTGCTGACCGATCAAACCTTCGAGCGCATCTACAAACCCACTCTGAGATCAAGAAATATCAGTGCAGAAGCTGTTTTAAGACCTTCTCCAGAATATCACTCCTGTCGAAACACGAGGAAGCAGGCTGCTGCCCGATGTCCTGAAGTTCAAGACTGACCGTACTGAAAAAACATATGCTGTATGCAACCTTACATCATTTTCAATGAAAACGTTTTTTGATAGATGTGATGGATTTTCATGTTGAGATTTTGATAAAGCGAACAATAAAGTATTTTTTACTAATAATGTATCGTGTCTGTCCTGTTTGGTATATCATTAAATTGTGAAATGGTCATTTTAAACAATCTACATCCTGTAAAAACGTTAAAAATCCCAGAATCCTTCTGTGTAGCGCTTGTGGATCTGCTTGTTAAGGGAGACGGCACAAACTCTTCTTCTTCTTGTTTGGACTTTAAGGATTTTGACTTGAACCCAAGAGAGTATGCCACAGATTTACATACCGCAGCTTATACAGCATTAAAATGTCTATATTGAGGGCAGCTGAGGAAAGGAAAATTCTTCGAGGCTAAATAAAACCACCATGTTCGCCATTTGCAATCATGCATGGAAAAAATGTTTGTATAAATATCTGTTTATTGGCAGGTGGATGAAGGCCAGCTGCATGCCACGATGGTGCCGGGCCAGATCTCCATCAGCAGGGGTCTGCGTCTCTGATTTCTCTCTCATCTGAGAAGTGATCAGACAACGGTACGGTTAAAACCCTCTTGAGACCTAAATAATGCCAAAACGTGCCTAAAAGTTTGATTATTTCTCATATGAGATTAAAAAGGAAAGAGCTCATGGAAACTTGTGCTGAAGTGTCACTGTGTCTCAGATATTTCTCTTGAGAATAAGAGTCAGAAATCTCACAAATGTCTCCTTTGGTTTCAGAAGAGATGTCCACTATGTGTCAAACTGAGCTCAGATTTGTCAAGTCTGCCATCAAAAGTCAACATTATTGAAGATCTCGATTAGAGCTCTGACATTTCTCATCAAATTGACTTTACCTCTACAATCTACATACATGTTACACCTTCATACTCTTCGTGGATTTGATCAATCAAGTTTTTCTCCTAAGCAAGTTTTGGGAGATACGTCCGAGACTTCAATGGAATGCAACGAAGAGCTTCATCAGCTTTCCCGAGCTACGAAAAGAGCAAGCAAGAAATCGAACCGAATCTAAAAGATGCATGCAAAAAAAATCGCATTGAGCAACAGAGACGGTCTCCAAACCACATAACTGTGTTGGATCTCATGGATTTTAGGGGCTCCCAACCAACCCTGCAGGTGCCCGGGCAATTTCAATGCGCAGCTGACCAAATTTATCAGTGACACGTTCTCTTCCCATCTTCAGGGACAGGGGGCAGAGGTCTGGCTCCGTCTGCGAGTCTCTCTGGTATTTTACTATAGTACTGACACAGTAGACACAGTCTGGAATTCCTGGGTTTATCCTGACTGGAGCCGGCGTGCCCGAACCTTCACCTCCAGGACTAAATATACACAGTATATCCTCCTCATTCTTCATCCACACACTTCCAGCATCAGCGACTTCATCCGTAACTGTACCTCCGGATCAACCTGTTACCTACATTGACACAGAGAAAGAAGCGCATAAATAAAAGCAGACGTGATCTTGACCCTCCATGACGTTTACGTCAGCTGATGCCGTTGCCTCTAACTATAACCACAGTGACTCCACAAAAGAGACGTCCGGCTCTATAAATATGCTGTAGTCAGGGTGAGGGAGTGTGAGTTTACCCCTACACTGCTTCAAAAAATAGGATCTGATGGACTATTTCTGATCGACAGAGAAACAGGCCAAGCACGGGGAGGCTCTATTCCTAAGAAGAAGTGAAACCCAACAAGTTTCCAATACACCTAAAGAGTAAGATCTACACTTTTCCCCAGAGACACATGTGTGCCAACTGCTATTATCACCAAAAACATTAAATGTATTAAAAACAAAAAGTGTTTTTGCGCAATAGCAATATCCAATTTTAGGCCCTGAGTTTGTGGCCATCTTGCAGGTGTAACTTGGTTAAATCTCATTCACCAGCAATGCCAAATGTCTTGAGTATTGATTTATCACAGGACGATATCTGAATCATGATCATACAGCTTAGCTTAGGCTGAAAGGGATAAACAGCTTCTGTGACACCAAGACAAGCGTTTGTGGCATAAATATAGAGATTTATGTTTATAATAAGCACACGACTACTCCACTGCAAAGCACACTATTACCATCCCAACTGCTATTTTTGGCCACTGTTAACATAAAGTCCATCTATATTTAGTCTATCAAGCGGATGCTGTCCGGCTCTGAGATATTTTTACGGGGGACCTCAGAGCAGCCATTGAGCTTTACAGAATATTTTCCACACTGAGTGTTGTGTGTATATAAATATGACAGTAATGTGTTGCACTTGTTACTCCACAAGCACAGATCTGCTCTTCAGGAGGGGCGGAGAGTTTGATATCTGTGCACTTGTTGTGGAAAACACGTCCCACAGAACAGGTGCAGCGGGGTCACATTTGGAACAGTGTTCTTGACAGCCCGAGACACATCTATCCTCATATTTTCCATCCTGGACCGGTTCCTCCGCAGGTTAATTGTGGCGTTTGCCTTTCACTTCTGTGGCCTTTAACCTCATTGGTTTGTAGAGGTCATGGGGCAACACCACTCCAGAGCACCGCATTTCTCTTTTGTACTGACACGAGCACCAGTTTAAATGAGCTGGGCGTGTGTTTGATCATTTTACTGCTTGTTTATCCCTTAAAAAAACTATAAGAAGTTTGTTGAAATGAATTAGATGACTTCTTTTCAACGTGTTATTTGTTTTTCTGAATTTATTTAGAGGGAAGCGTGTACACTGTATACCATATTACTGTAAAAAAGATTCTGTCAAAATTACAGCATTACTGGCAGCAGTTTCCAGTAACTTACTGTAGCTTTACATTTATGTAATTTACTGATCAAAGATAAATGATCATTAAACATTAACAAGTCTTTATCCTTACGTAAAATACTATAAAATTCCAGCCTCATGCAAAGCATTCTGGGAACCAAAATTGTAAAAAAAAGAAGGTTTATTAGGATTTATGGTTCCCAGAATGCTTTGCATGGCGCTGTTACTTTATTGTTTTTTTTCTGAAAAGATAAACTCTTGTTAATATTCAATATGTATTAATATATTGAATATTCATTTATCTTTGAACGAACTGTTGCCAAAAAATTTGAT